>NC_091570.1:4168855-4213855 GCF_042767895.1 Penaeus vannamei | reverse complement strand
CACTCCCTTTCTCTCTTCCTTTTTTCTCTTCCTAAGGATAACTGAGCAAATCCATCAATCACTGCCTCGACTCCACACGGAAGCGAAGGAACCCAAAACGGAAAAGACGGACGAAGAGGAAACACCGGCTCCCCTTCTCTTCTCGTCCGCCAATCAATGGACTCGTGAAGTGACTAGTCCGTCAGAGAACCAGGCGTCGGGCGAGGTAAACGTAGGAACAGGAGCGAAGCAGCAGAGTACCGATATACCCGCAGCGATAAACCGTAAAAAAAACACACACAGCAATTTAAAAAAAAAATCAGGAAGATAGGACGAAAGCGAAAGGGAATCCAAGGCAGGATAACGCCCCTCAGGAACACGCAGAAGGTGGCGACGGCGGCGTGGAAGCAGGAGTAGGAGTAGGAGTAGGAGGAGTCTCTGCCAAGCTGGACGACGATCGGCTACCCCGGAATGCTGGTGGTAGCGGGGCGTGACTTGAACCTGAAAGTTCCATACAATCTATGCTGTTGAGGGGGAGCAAATGGAGGAGGTGGTCATTAAACCAAGAATAATTAGGAATGGCAAAATACGTGAGAATAAAAATAGGATAATCGCAAAAAAAAAACGCAGATACGCGGAAATGTATATATAATTTCATAGCCATTACAGTAATTAAATCGTGTGCTCGAAGTTTACCCAGGTCGTTAAACTTGTCGTAAAAGAAAATTCCCAAGGCAGCGCTAAAAATACGTCCAATTTCGTACTAGTTTTTTTCCCTAGTAGAAAAGAAAGAGAGGGAGAGAGAGAGAGGAGGGTAGGCTGGGAAAGAGAAATGCAGAGGAGATGAGAAGAGAAGAGCGAGGAGGAGGAAAGGAAAGAAATCGAGATAAACCAAGTAAAAAAAGAAAAAAATCAAAACCAACAACCAGAAATACGACGATGACAACAAACACCAAAACGAACACCCAAATCGAAGGGAATTCCATCACCCCTAGTCCCGTCTCTTTCCCCTCCCTCTTTCCCCTCACCCCTCACCCCTCTCCCCCGCCCTCCCCTCTTCCATCTCCCACACCGCATATAAAGAGATCTAATTCCCTCCACCCACGGTCCATCCTGAATAAGAACGCCGGAGCTATCTATAAAAATGCAACAAAGACACCATAAAAGAGTGGGAGAGACTTGGAAGCAGGGAGGGGGAAGGGGGGGAAGGGAGAGGGAAGGGGGGGATGGAAGAGAGCGGGAGAGAAGGAAATGGAGAGGGAGGGAAGGGGGAAAACAGGGAAAGAGGGAGGGAGGGAAGGGGGAAAACAGGGAAAGAGGGAGGGAGGGAAGGGGGAAAACAGGGAAAGAGGGAGGGAGGGAGAGAGGGAGGGAGGGAGGAGAGAGAGAGAGAGGGAGAGAGAGAGAGAGAGAGAGAGAGAGAGAGAGAGAGAGAGAGAGAGAGAGAGAGAGAGAGAGAGAGAGAGAGAGACAGACAGACAGACAGACAGACAGACAGACAGACAGACAGACAGACAGACATACAGACAGACAACAGACAGAGAGAGAGAGACAACAGACAGAGTACGAGAGAAAGAGAGAGGACGTGGGAAAGGACGAGAGAAAGAGAGAGGACGTGGGAAAGGACGAGAGAAAGAGAGAGGACGTGGGAAAGGACGAGAGAAAGAGAGAGAGAGAGAGAGAGCGCTCTCCCCAGATTCCCCCTGCCGCCATAACCCGAAGACTGCCCATCACCATCTTCGGCCACCGGTAATGCCACGATAATAAATTTACAGCGTTATATGGAGGCGCATTCATTCTCATTTCCTTTCCTTCCTTCCTCTTCATTTCACTTTGTTTCTTTCTCCCTTTCAATAATCATTATTCCCTATAACCTTCAATATTTCCGTAATCTCCTCCTTTTTTTTCCCTCCCTCTCCTTTCTCTTCCTTTCGCTTTCTTCCATCTCGCTCTCTAACCCTGCTCACTTTCTCCTATTCATCATCTGTCCTTCATTCCATCAATTTTTTCTTTCTCTCTCTCTCTCTAATCTGCTTTATCTCTTTCCTTTCTTATCTTCCCCAATCTTTTTAATACGCCTTCCCCTGCCATTCTCCCATGCGTGTCCCCCGTCCCTGTGAGGTGAATAAAAATCCGCGATCAACATCAGGCGCTGCCATCAAGCACACACGCAGACACAGACCGACACATTACACATAAAATAATAATAAATAAATAAGTGAATATAAAGAAAGACACTGGCAAGCACAGACCCACATTACACATAAAATATAAATATAAACAAATAAATGAATATAAAGAAAGACACGCGCAAGCACAGACCCACATTACATATAATATAAATAAAAAAATAAATAAATGAACATAAAGAAAGGAAGAAAAGAAGAAAACGATGAAACGAGAGAACTCAAACCCAATTATTAGTGAGCACAGTGACATGGCAGTCTAGATCACCGGCGCCGTAATCACTGTCAGATTAATTAATTAATCTACATACCGTTAATGGGTTATTTGGGGGGAGGGGAGAGGGGATCCCTTCCCCCCTCCCCACTTCCTTCCCTCTTCCCCTTCCCCTTCCCCCTCCTCCATTCTCACTCTCTTCCCTTTACTTCGACCAAAACGTTGTAGAAAGACGGAGGGAGGGAGGAAGGGAGGGGAATTAGAAAGGAGAGAGGAAAAGAGAATGAGGGCCGGGAGAGGGAGAGAGGAAGAGAGAATGAGAGACGGGAGAGGGAGAGATAGGGGTAAGGGAGAACGGAAAAGAGAATGCGAGACGGATAATGGAAAGAGGAAAAAGAGAAGGAGAGACGGGTAAGGGAGAAAAGACTGAGGGAGGGGAGGAAGGAGAGCAGGTGAAAGCGAGGGAGGAGAGAAAGAAAAGACAGAAAAGGGAGAGAGGGAAAAGCAAGAAGAGGAGGGAGGGGGAGGGAGGGAAAGGGAAGTGAGGAGGAGGAAGGGGCGGGAGGGAAAGGGAAGTGAGGAGGAGGGAGGGAAAGGGAAGTGAGGAGGAGGGAGGGAAAAGCAAGAGAAGGGAGAGGAGGAGGGGAAAGGCAAGAGGAGGGAGGGGGAGGGAGGGAAAGGGAAGTGTCATTTACGAGGTCCTCCCATTCAGGAAGAATATCCCATCATTAGATACTTGGCAGTGTTTCTTGCCCTTCCTTTTATCCTCTAACCCCCCCCCCTCCTCCCGCTTTATCTTGTTTGTATGTTTGTTTGTTTTTCAAGAAAGAGACTCGTAATCTTCATTCTATTTTCATTTCATCTTCCTTTTTTTCCGACTTATCTCACTTGTTCCTTCTCGTCTTCTCTTCTCTTTTCCTCTTTCCTCGATAACAATACCTATCCAAACGTTTGATCTAAACTGGTTAAAAGAATATTGATCAATCTATCTATTCTCTATCCACCTCCCTACCTCTCTCGACCTCAAATCTATCCATTCAATCTATATAGACAGACAGACACACACAAAACGGTAGACAGCTCGACAGACAGATGTAATCAATCACAACAAGAGCAAATTGACGGGGCTGTACTTATCCCCCCTCCCTGACCCCCTGATATGTCTGCGTCAGCCTAATGAGAGAAAATGTGAAAGAGACGGGAAGAAGAAGAAGAAGAAGAAGAAGAAGAAGAAGAAGAAGAAGAAGAAGAAGAAGAAGAAGAAGAAGAAGAAGAAGAAGAAGAAGAAGAAGAAGAAGAAGAAAAAGAAGAAGAAGAAAAGAAGAAGAGGAAGAAGAAGGGAAGGGGTTTAGGAGGAGAGAAAGCAGAAAGAAAAGAAAGACACAGGGAAGAAGAAGAGAAGAAGGGAAAATGAGAGTATAAGCGGACGACGACGATGACAAGCCTTAAAGAGGAAAAAGGGAAGGAAGAGGAAGTCGAACGGAAGGAGCAGAGGGAAGAAGATGAAGAGGGAAGGAGGAGGAGGAGGAGGAGGAGGAGGAGGAGGAGGAGGAGGAGGAGGAGGAGGGAGGAGGAGGAGGAGGGGGGGAAGGAGGAGGAGGAGCACTCAAGACATCCGAGGGGAGCGGAGGCACCCAAGTCACGTCGCTCTGCTGGGGTGGGGTGGGGGGGAGGCTACGGGGATGTAGAATGGGAAATGAATGAAGGATGGAGAGATGAAGGAGGGGGAGAAAAGGAGGAATAAGAAATACACAGAACACCAAAAAAAGGGGAAAGAGAAGTAAAGCGGAAGCAACGAAGAAATAAGAAAAAAGTAATGTAGAGAGAGAGAGAGCGAGAGCGAAGGAAAAAATAGAGCTTGGGAAACGAGATGGGGAAACGGAAACAATAAAGTTTAAAAGAGAGATAGAGAAAGATAAATAGATAGATAGATAGATAGATAGAGAGAGAGAGAGAGAGAGAGAGAGAGAGAGAGAGAGAGAGAGAGAGAGAGAGAGAGAGAGAGAGAGAGAGAGAGAGAGAGAGAGAGAGAGAGAGAGAGAGAGAGAGAGAGAGAGAGAGAGAGAGAGAGAGAGAGAGATAAAGTAGAAAGAGAGACAAGTGATACTGAGCTTTCCCTACCTGATTTCCGGGTCCTGATCAATAAAACACATAACATCCAACCAGCTGCGGTCCCATGTGAACGGGGGGATACCTTAAAAAGGGAAAGAGGGAGAGAGAGAGGGGGAGGGAAGGAGGGAGAAAGGGGAGGGGGTGAGAAGAAGGGAGGAAGGGAGGGAGAGAGAGAAAGAGAGAGAGAGAGAAAGAAAGAAAGAGAGAGAGAGCGAGCGAGCGAGAGAAAGAAAGAAAGAGAGCGAGAAAGAGATAATGAGAGAGACAAATAGACAGACAGACAGACAGACAGACAGACAGACAGACATCCTATCCTCACTATCATCGTCTTCCTCGTCTACGCAACGCATCCTTACGCCGGCATTACGGGGCGGCTTGATAAGGAGAGCAACAAAAGGACGTTATCTTCGTTATCGCTCCACTGCAGAGGAGCGGGGGAGGGGGGAGGGGGGAGGGGGCAGGGGTGGGGGGAGGAGGAGGAGGAGGAGGAGGAGGAGGAAGAGGAGGACGAGGAGGAATTGGAGGAGAAGGAGGAGGAGGAGGAAGTGGAAATGGAAATGGAAGTGGAAGAGAGAGAAGAGAAGAAGGAAACGACGACGAAGACGACCAAAATAAAGAGTAAACGAAGACGAACCGACGACCAAAATACGAACAAACAACAAAAGGGAGACAAACAACAACGACGATGATACGAAAGGCACAAAAAAAGAAAGAAAGAAAAAAAAACCTGCTTTTCATCACCATTAAAGCGAAAAACAAAGAGGAGAGAAGGACAAAAGAGTCCTTTCAAACACGACTGCCACAAGGAGGCCTTTTTGCCGCACAAAAGGAAAACGCGAATTTTCCTCGCATTACACGCCTTCTCTCCCATCGCTCGCCTCGCCCTCCCCCCCTCCTTCCCCCACCCCCTACACGTGCTCCCCTATCCACGGTTCTTGTTTCAATTTTTTTATCCATCTTTTTTCTCCTTCTTAAATCATTATTATCATTATCATTACTATTACTGTGATCATCATTATCATCATCAATATTATGATCATCATGATTATCATCACCATCTTACTATCGTTATCACCATCATTATCATCAATGATAAAGATAACAAAAAATTATAATAAAACACCACGACGAATTCTACAAGATAAAAAAAAAATCCTAAAACTAATTCAATCACGTTTCCACCAAAAAAATAAAAATAAATAAAATGGCGAACGCAGGATAAAACGCGCGGCCATGTTCACCGGGCCGTGTTCATCAGCTTCCCCAAAAGGCCCTAAACCGTTCTGGCAGCTCATTATTACCTCGTGGCCATCCCGTCACGCACGCTCCCTGCTAATACCGCAATAACGCCATTCTATTATGGCTTCGGGTATTTTCTCGCTCGTCCTACTCTCTCACGCTCTCGCTCTCGCTCTCGCTCTCTCTCTCTCTCGCTCGTTCTTCTCTTCCTCTCTCTCTCTTTCTCTTGCTTGTTCTCGTTTTCTCTCTCTCGCTTGGTCTCGTTTTCTCTCTCTCGCTTGGTCTCTCTTTCTCTCTCTCTCGCTTGGTCTTTCTTTTTCGCATGTTCTCTATTTCTCGCGTACTCTCTCTCTTTCTTCCTTTCCTTATTCCCTATTCCCCTATTCCTTATCAAAATCCCACCCAAGCTCCCCTGCAATCAAATCGGATAATTCGCCCTACTCCCATCCCCCCCCCTCCCAAGTTCCCTTCGGTCCCGACCCGAGACCGGACCGGAGACCATCCCACCGGCCCGACGCCGCGCCCGCAGGACCAGCGACTCCGAAACCCGAAAACCAAACGCTAACGATCCGCACCCGATAAAACGTCCCTCGGCCGGCGGCGCGCGAGGCGGAGCGTGACCTCGCAGCGGCCCCGAATCGGCACAGCATCCGGAGAACAGCCGAGGCGGCCTCATCGCCATCCTCATCACCGTCATTAGCATCAGCAGCAACAGCAAGAGCAGCACCAGCAGCAGCAACAGCCTGCACCACCCGGTCGATGGCCAACAGATGCGCAAAGTCTGTTGGCTACTCGCTGCTGCTGCGGCTCTGCTAGCTAGCACCTCCCTCTCTCCCTCCCTCCCTCCCTCCCTCCTTCCCTCTTTCCTGCTCCTGCATGCTACCCCCTCAATCCCTCCCTCCTTCCCTCCTGCTCCCTATTCCCTTCCTCCTCTTCATCCTCTCTCCCTCTCCTCTTCCTACCTTTCATCCCCCACAGAGACCATACAGAAATAAAAAACGTAAACCCAATCGCAAACAAACAAAATACACACATATACCCCCCCCCCTACCACCACCACCACTACATACACACTCTCATTCTCTGCTCCTTGTACCTGCGTGAATGGGATACACGGATCAGAATCGGAGAGAAAAATAAAGGAAGAGATGGTACAGGAAGGGAGAGAGGAAGAAGAGGGACAGGGAATGAGGAACAAAATGGAGGAAAGGGGGAGGGGAAAGAGGAGATAAAGACATGCCCGACTTAAATTACAAAATAAATAAACACGGAAAAAGCAAAGAGGTCATCGTAACACCTGGAAATAACAAACGCAACGAAAACCCAACGGAATGTAAAAACTGCGGCCGTCCATTCCAATGCAGAGCTCTTTCCGAGACAAATTTTTGGAAACGTCCCGCACACACAAACAAACAAACAAACAAACACACACACACACACACACACACACACACACACACACACACACACACACACACACACACACACACACACACACACACACAAACACACACACACACACACGCACTCCCGATCCCTGGCACTTCTCTCAACCCCCCTACTCCTCCTCCTCCTCCTCTCCCTCCCCCACCGACTTCACTGCGGCATTCACACACCCACGCCGCCGCCTCCGCCTCCTCCTCCTCCTGCTCCTCCTCCTCTTCCTATTCCTCCTCCTCTCTCTACGCCTAAGAAATCCTCCCGCTGTATCTTCTTGATGCTACTCTCCCTACTCTCCATTCTCTGTGTCTGTCTGTCTCTCATTTTCCCTTTCTTTCTCCCTCTATCCCCCTTCCTTCACTCCCTCTCTTCCCGTCCCTCCCTCCTTTCTTCTCTGTTCCTTTAATATCTCTCTATCTCCCTCTCCCCTTCTCTTTCTCTCTCCCTCTCTCTCATTAAAGGAACCTTCCCAGATACCCTTACCAGCGGTACAAGGTGTGTATGCGAGCGTGTGTGCGTGTGTGTGTGCGTGAGTGTGGGTATGTGTGTGTGTGGCGGGGGGGGGGGGGATAACAAGCGAAGGCAATCACACAAGACGGCCAAACGGTGCCGCTCGTTGGCCTAATGACTGCCACAGACACAAGGGGATAAAAAAAAGGGTACAAGGATATCATTCTGCCTAAGCCTGTACCTCTCTCTATCTGTCTGTGTTTGTTTGTTTGTTTTTTTGTTATTTGCATTCCTTGTCTCCGAAAGAGCACTGCAAAATCCAAGCATGTCAAGCGTACCTTCGTTGCAATATAATCTCCAGAGTACACACTGCAGCACAACGCATTATTGACACAAACGCAAATAGACGGGCAAAAAGACATGTCCCGAAGCAGACAGTCGCTCTCCCCACGCCATGAAAGAGAGAGAGAGAGAGAGAGAGAGAGAGAGAGAGAGAGAGAGAGAGAGAGAGAGAGAGAGAGAGAGAGAGAGAGAGAGAGAGAGATAGATAGATGAATAGATAGAGAGAGAGAGAGAGAGAGAGAGAGGGGTGAGGGGGAGGCTGAGGGAGAGGGAGATGGAGAGGGAGGAGGCGGGGGCTACAATATTCATGGCTCGATAGCAGGAGTCCTGATCGAGGCAAATATCAGAACCAAATGGAAACAGCATTATGGCGGCGACAGCCATGTCACTCGCGTTTCCAAATCCATGGGGAGGGAAAAAGGGTACAAGTGAAGGAGAGGGGGGGAGGGGGATTGAGAGGGTAAGGGAGAGAGAGAGGGATAAGGGGATGAGAAAGAGAACGAGACGGAGAAGAACAGGGAGGGATAGCGAGGGAGGGAGGGAGGGAGGGAGAAGGAAGGAGAGAGGGAGGGAGAGAGGGAGAGAGAGAGAGGGAGGGAGGGAGAGAGAGAGAGAGAGAGAGAGAGAGAGAGGGAGGGAGGAGGAGGGAGAGAGAGAGAGAGAGAGAGAGAGAGAGAGAGAGAGAGAGAGAGAGAGAGAGAGAGAGAGAGAGAGAGAGAGAGAGAGAGAGAGAGAGAGAGAGGAAACCAGAGAGAGAGAGAGAGAGCGCCAAAGAGGGGCGAGCCCAATTCAACCATGAAAATGATCCCACAGAGGAAAGACTGAAAAGAGGGACAGGAATAGGAAAAGGAAATTGCGTGAAAGGAGCTGAACATTTCCCTCGAAAAGAGTAGGTGGTTCAGCACGAAAGAAAAGGGATAAGGATAAGATAGAGAGAGAGAAAAGGAGACAAACGGAGGAGAAGAGAGATAATAAGAAAGGATGAGCATCAGCATGAGACGAGTGTGAGTGTGAATGTGTGCACGCGTGAGTGAATAACTCCAGTACGACCCACATGTTTGTTTCTTTTTTTTCTCTCGAAACCTCTAAAATCTAAAAACCAATCAAACAAAACAAAACAAAAAACAAACTGGACCCGGACTAAATACACACGACCTCACCCAAGCCCAAGGGGGCGTGGCGAGGAGTGGCACCAGGTGGCACAATAACCGGAGCGGTGCCACGACCTACAGACCTTCAAGACGCGAAAATTGAGGTCACAAATCACTGACACGCGAATGTAGACACGCCCGCACACACTGGAAGATAACTGGCCGACACACACAATCACACGCACACACACGTGCACCCACGCGACCACACAGATCCGCGCACACACACGCACACAAACCACTAAGAGGCCACGCGAGACCTTCCGAAAGGGCAATAAGGCTCCTCGGCCCTGCGTGCGTGCTTGCTCGCGTGTGTAGCGTACTCGCGTGCTCGCTTGCTTTGAAGGAGCAGATGGCGAACGAGGATCCAAGAAGGCGAGCGACGCACGAGATGAATTCGGCTTCCGGGGGTCGAATCCCAGGGGAAGCAAGAGAGAGAGAGAGAGAAATAGAAAGAGAGGAAATAAAATAAATGAAGGAAGAAGAACAGAAGCGAAATGGTTAAGATATAAAGGTCGAGAAAGCACACGAGAAGAAAGGATGGAGATGGGAGAGAATGGGGCGGAGAACTGGAGGTTAAGGAGTAGAAGACGTAGAGGGGAAGAAGAATAGGAGGAGGAAGGGGAGAGGAAGAGGGATAAGCGAAGGGAGTGGAGAGCGTGGAGGCGAGGGCAAGGGTAAGGAGACGGTGAGATTGAAGAAAGGAGAGGATGGGGGGGAGGAGGAGGAGGAAGGGGGAGTGAATGGGCTAAGGCAGGGAGAGGGGAGTAGGGGAGTAGGGAAGAGAGGGAGGAAGAAGGGAGAGGGGAGGGGAGAGGAGAGAAAAGAGAGAAGGGAGGAGAGGGAGGGAGACGGGGTTCCAACCGTTCGAAGAATTTCCACGTTACGCGCTTGAGGCGAAGGTTTATTACACTGCAGTAAATTGGCCGGGTCTTGCCTAACAGGTGCACTCACACACACACACACACACACACACACACGCGCGCGCGCGCACACACACTTTACGTAACTTCAGCCTCGATCCAGCCCTCGGGTTCACACGTCCAGGGGCCTCGTGAAAGAAGCCCGCACGCACGGACGCACGCACGCACGCACACGCACAGAAGGCAATGCACGAGGGCAAGGCGAGCTGTCGCTGGTCGTCCGTTGTGCTGCCTCGATCAGGATCAGGCCGCAGCCCCTGCAATTCCACCCGCACTGAGCCATGAAAAGCCTGCATGGCACATTTTGGGTCTTGATACGCGTGGGTGAGTGAATGAGATAAAGAGATGGATAAATGAATGGGGAGGGTGTATACATGTGCGTGTGTGTGTGTGTGTGTGTGTGTGTGTGTGTGTGTGTGTGTGTGTGTGTGTGTGTGTGTGTGTGTGTGTGTGTGTGTGTGTGCGTCCGTTTGCGTGTGCGTGTGCGTGTGCGTGTGCGTGTGCGTGTGCATGTGCGTGTACGTGTGCGTGCGTGCGTGCGCGTTCGTGAGTGCAGAGAGAAGAGAGAGAGAACGTGAGACACTAAGTACCGGGCAGTACTTTCATCCGCGCTTTAAAAAACTGTTCGACATTCCCCCAGCGCAGCCGCCATTCACGCGCCCATCCGTCGCCGGGCATTCAGACGAACAAATGAACAGCTTGTGCAAACATGGCAGGCAATCGCGCTTGTTCTGTATGGACTGGCGTCGATCCTGTGACGCTTCTGCTGGGCGCGTGACTCCGTTAGGCTGCGAAATTCACATATACATGTATACATATATACACACACATGCATACATACGTACATGCATACATATAAGAATATAGAACATAAAACAAATAATAAAACACATACACACATGCATACACATACACCGACACATACATACATACGTATGTACGCACGTTACGAACACGGCTTCTGGGATGAAGCTTACAACAAACCCTTATGGAAGGAACTCCCATCCCATGCATGCACTCACATTATCGGCTGCGGGGGAGGAGGGGTACGGGGAAGGAAAGAGGGGAGGAGGAGAGGAGGAGAGGGGAGGAGAGGAGGACTAGAGGGAGGGGAAGAGAGGAGGGAGGGGAGGGGAGGGAGGAGGAGAGGAAGGAGGGGAAGGGAGGGAAGGGGAGGGGAGGCAGGAAGGGAAGGAGTAGGAGCAAGGGATGTGGGAAAGACAAGGAGGTGGGGAGGGGGAGGGGGAACACAGCGGAGGGAGAGGGAGAAGCGAGAAGGGAGAGCAGAGGGGAAAAAAGAGAAGGAGGGAAGGAGAACGAAGAGAGAGATAAACAATTAATTAGCGACGACTCGACTACAACAAGGAAACCTCTTCACGCAGACTCCCGGACTTAAAGTCAAGTAGGAAGATGGGTGAGAGGGGGCAGTGGGGGAGAGAGAGAGAGGAGGGTGAAGGGAGGGTACAAAGAGGGAGGGAGGGAGAGAGAGAGAGAGAGAGAGAGAGAGAGAGAGAGAGAGAGAGAGAGAGAGAGAGAGTAGAGAGAGAGAGAGAGAGAGAGAGAGGGGGACAAAATGGGAGGGGGAGAAGGGGGAATAAGGGGGAGAGAGAGAAAGAGAGGGTGAAGGGAGGATACAAAGTGTGGGAGGGGAGAGGAGAAGGGGGAATAAGGGAGGAGGTGAGGGAAGAGGGAGAGAGAGGGGGGGGGGCGCCGCTGCCTCACCCCCGCTCGTAACCTTGAACGTGTCCATTCCCCCGACCCCGCGTGCTTTTACAGACAGAAGAATCGCTTTCGCATGCAAAGTCAGGGGAGCAGGTGCGCCGCTGACTTCAATAGAAACATTGTGTGGAAGGGACGAGCATTCGACGCTACGCAACAAAATCAGTCATTCATACTTATGGAAATCGGTTCGAAGAACTTTAAACCGCTCCTCTGATGAACAAACTGAAGATTGAGAAGATCGACAGAATTGAGAGAGAGAGAGAGAGATTGAGAGAGAGAGAGAGAGAGAGAGAGAGAGAGAGAGAGAGAGAGAGAGAGAGAGAGAGAGAGAGAGAGAGAGAGAGAGAGAGAGAGAGAGAGAGGGGGGGGGAGGGGGGGCAAGCAGGCAGGCAGAAAGAAAAAAGAAATTTGAAAAAAAAAGAAGAAAAAAAAAACATATTAATACACACTTAAAAGAAAGGAAAAAACCAAAGACAGACAGACAGACAGGCAGACAGACAGACAGACCACATAACCGAACATTCAAAACGAGGCACGCAAGCCCGACAACAACCGGTCCTCCTCGATGCGGGCCGCGATAAAAAGATTTACGGGGCAGCGAGGACCGAGCCAGCCGGACCGCCCCGCTCCGCCACGACAATGTCTCCGCGAGAGGGACATAAACACTAATAACTACGTCCAGTGGAGGTGGACTTGGTGCAGCAGGAGGAGGAGGAGGAGGAGGAGGTGGCGGAGGAGGAGAAGGAGGAGGAGGAACTAGAGGAGGTGGAGGAGAAGGAGGAGGAGGAGGAACCAGAGGAGGAGGAGGAGGTGGAGGAACTAGAGGAGGAGGAGAGGAACTAGAGGAGGAGGAGAGGAACTAGAGGAGGAGGAGAGGAACTAGAGGAGGAGATGGAGGTGGAGGAGGAAGAGGAACTAGAGGAGGAGGAAAAGGAGGTGATGGAGGAATTAGAGAAGGAGGAAGAGGAACTAGAGGAGGTGGAGGAGAAGTAAGAGGAACCAGAGGAGGAGACGGAAGACAAGGTAGAGGAGGAGGAGGAGGAGGACAAGGTAGTGGTGGAGGACAAGGTGGAGCTGGCGAAGGAATTAGAGGAGGAGGTTGAGGTAAAGAAGGGGGAGGTGGTAAAGGAGGAGGAGAAGGAAGAGGAACAGGAGGAGGTGGAGGGACTGAGAATAAGAAGACGAAGAGGGAGGAAAGGTAAAGCAAAGGAAGGAACGGGAAAGAAAGAGGCAGGGAGATGAGGAAGACCTTGAGCATCTCAGTCATGCGAGGTCGGAGGTCACCCGTCAGTCACGCTAAAGTTCTCCTCGGCACAACCGCTCCTGACGCAATAACAACGCCGCTCCAGCTGTTCTCTTATCGTCGCGAGCGTCCTCAGCTGCGGATCCACGCCTGGCTTTTAAAGTGGATGGCCTAATCCCAGCTGATGATAGCGCTCTCGCTCTCTGGCTCTCTGGCTCTCTGGCTCTCTGGCTCTCTGGCTCTCTGGCTCTCTGGCTCTCTGGCTCTCTCTCTCTCTCTCTCTCTCTCTCTCTCGCTCTCTCTCTCTCTCTCTCTCTCTCTCTCAACAACAACAACAACAACAAAGAACGACCCTCTCCCTCCTCGTCCAGACCCCCCCCCTCCACCAACCCACCCATCTGAACCAGCACACACGAACAAACATCTGCGCACACCTGTCCTATACCCCCTCTCCACCCAACCCCCCCCCCCCCACACCCCTCAAGGCCGGTGCGGGAAATAAACACGAGCTACAACGTGCCTTCCCCCCATCCCCCTACCCCTCCCCTCCCCCTCCCCCACCCCCTACCCTTACCCCCTCCCCCCCCTCCCACCCCCTCGTGCATGACGCCATGAGCGCCTGGCCGTTTAAGCATGCGTTCGTCACTCCGCCTGACGTCCCGCTCGGGCGATAACACCGTGGATTCTGCTACGTGGCCGCTGACTGGCACGGTCCTTTTTTCGTTTTTTTATCTTGCCTTTTTTTATTATTCCTTTTTTTCCCCCCAGAAAATTTCCATTTTTTTTTTTTTTTTATCAGCGCATGAACCCCGAGTTGAAATAGAGCTGACATTCCTTTGTGGAGTTCCGTTTTTGTACTGTCCTCTTCCCTCCCGTTTCGCTCTCTCTTTTCCCCTTCCTGTTTCACTCTCTTTCTTTCCACTTCCCCTTTCATTCTCTCCTTCTCTGTCTTCCCCTTCCCCTCTCTCCCTTCCCCTTTCCTTTTCCCTCTCTCCCTTCCTCTCTCTTCTTTCCCTTTCCCTCTCTCCCTTCCTCTTCTTTCCATTTCCCTCTCTTCCTTCCCCATTTCCCTCTCTTCCTTCCCACTTTCCTTTCACTCTTTCCCTTATCCCTTGCGATTTTCACTTTCCCTTCTCCCTGCCCCATCTCACTCCTCCTCTATCCCCAATCTCCCTTCCTTTCTTCCCTTTCGCCCAACCACTTCTACACCACGAAGTCTCTCCCCTTCTCCTTCCCGCTTTCCTCTTTCCTTTCCCCCTTCATCCTCCCTCCTTAACTCACTTATCCTCTTCCTCTTCCCTCTCCCTCTCCCTCTCCCTCTCCCTCTCCCTCCCTTCTCCCTCTGGAGCTGACGTTCCAATTAACTGCGAGCCCAACCAAAAGAACCAAACTTCATTGTCGATGCAGGTGACTGGCTACGAGAGAAAGAGGGGGGGAGGGCGGGAGAGGAGAGGAGAGGAGAGGAGAGGAGAGGAGAGGAGAGGAGAGAAGAGGAGGAAGAGGAGAGAAGAGGAGAGAGAGGAGAGGAGAGGAGAGGAGAGGAGAGGAGAGGAGAGGAGAGGAGAGGAGAGGAGAGGAGAGGAGAGGAGAGGAGAGGAGAGGGAGAGGAGAGAAGAGAAGAGAAGAGAAGAGAAGAGAAGAGAAGAGAAAGAGAAGAGAAGAGAAAAGAACAGAAGAGAACAGAAGAGAAGAGAAGAGAAGAGGGGGAAAGAGAAAAGAGAGAAAAGAAAAGAGAAAAGAAAAGAGAAAAAAGAAGAGGAGAAGAGGAAAATAGCAGAAGAGAGAAAGCGAAACAGGCGTGAAAGACGAATGCCGTCCGGGATAAGCAACACTCCTCTTATCGAAAATAACGGCCGCCGTGTCCCCCCCACCCCCCCCACCCCCCGCCCCGCGCATTAGCCTCCCGCGTTAATAGTTTAAAATGTCCCCCTGTCGGCTTGTCGGATAGAGCGAAACTCGGGCTAAGTGACGAAGGCCTGTTTCGAATTACGGTATCTGTATAGCGTATAACGATATGTAGCATTTATTGGTTGATGGGCACCAACTCACGGCTTATTCTGCCCTCGCTCAATCAGCCTTCTACCCTCCACCTTCCCCCTCCCTCTCCCCCTCTTTCCACCCGCGCCTCCACTCTGCCTTTCCACCCATGTATATATTTTTTCAACCCTGTCTCCACACCAACCCCCCTCCCTCTCCCCCTCTTTCCCTCCGCGCCTCCCCTCTTCCCTTTCCCCCCTTGTATATATTTTTTTTTCCTCCCCTGTCTCCACACCTTTCGACCTTCCACCCTTCCAACCCACGTCTCCTTCTCTCAGCCTTTCCCACCCTTCATCTATTCTCTCTTTCCAACCACATCTCCCTTCCACCCTTCCACCCTTCCATCCTCGTTTCCTCTCCCCCTTCCCCCCCTTTCCCCCCCGTTCTCCCTTTTCCCTCCTTCCACCTCCGCCTCGTAGCCCTTGCAATCACTCATTCACTTCGCCCGCCCGCCCGCCCCCGAGGAATCCGCCAAAATATCGGACATCTGGCACTCGCTAAGCCCTTCCGACACCTGCCTGCCAATCTTTCTTCCGAGAGGCGCCGCTGCTGAAATCCCCTGCTTGCCTGCCTGTCTGTGTCTTCGCGTGAGTTGAAAGGAGTGAGAGAGAGAGAGAGAGAGAGAGAGAGAGAGAGAGAGAGAGAGAGAGAGAGAGAGAGAGACAGAGAGAGAGAGAGAGAGAGAGAGAGAGAGACAGACAGAGAGACAGAGAGAGAGTGAGAAAGTGAGCGAGTGAGAAAGTGAGTAATTCAGTGGCCGACTGACTGAGAGAAACTAACTGAAACTAACTGATCGAACCTGCGTCAAGTCTCCCGACACAGAAATGACACAGCTGGGAAAATAACCACCCGTGAAGACAACTCGATCGAGACAAATGCAGTCACAGTTTCAAAGATAAAAAAAAGAAAAAAAAAAGATATCCTGCCTCCGGTCGTGAGTTAGTTCCATTCCTTTCAGGGAGCTGACCGAGTTTCCTTCGTCGACGCCCTCTGTAATTGCACCTGTTTTCCGGTTGTGAAAGGCGTTAGAAATAAAAAGGCGAAGATAAAAAATAAATAAATATATAAAAAACGAAATCCATCTCCTCTCCATCCACACGCGAACCCGATTCCATATCAATAAAAAATACGCACGGTTCAACATCAACAAAAAAGACACACGATTCAATACAAACAAAAGAAAAAAACACCCAGGAAATTTACCAAAACTTCAAGAATTTACACACACACACACACACACACACACACACACACACACACACATACATACATACATACATACATACATACATACATACATACATACATACATACATACATACATACATACATACATACATACATACATACATTATATATATATATATATATATATATATATATATATATATATATATATATATATATATAAACAACCCCCCTCCGGCAATATACAAGCAGAACTTGGGCCATATTTCCAAAAAGCGGTCGACAGCTCCGGCCATTTCGGAGTCAGCAGATTTTCCCCCCGCACTTCCACGCCACGCTGCCTGATCGACTCTTCTCTTCCCTTTTTTACCCCGTCTTTTACTTCATTCACATTTTCTCCCTTCCTCCTACTCCTCCTCCTCCTTCTTCTTCTTTATCTTTTTTTATTCCCTTCTCTTGTAACTTGTTTGAACTTCTCAAAAGTTAACACTCTTTCGACTCGCGCTAAAGAGAAGGGAAATCATGCGGACATTTTGAGGAAAGTGAGGCGAGGTTTTCGATCTTTGGAGGAGGGGGAAGGGGAGGGGAGGGGGGTGGAGGGGAGGAGTAGAGAGGCGGAGGAGGAGGAGGAGGAGGAAGGAACGAGAAGTAGCCGGAAGGAGGAGGAATGGTACGGGACGAGAAGTAGGAGAGATGGAGGGGGAGGAGAATAATAATAAGAAGAAGAAGACGATGATAGGGAGGGGATAGGAGGAGGAGGAGGACAACAACAAGAAGAAGAGGAGGAGGGGGGCGAGTAGACCGATGAGGGGGAGGAGAGGAAACCAGAGCCGCGACTGCAAGACCTGGTCCGAGAAACCCAAGACGGGAAACGTAAACAGCTGGTGTGCCAGGGCGTCCCGCGACTCCCACACCACCTGTACACACCGTTGCCAGGCAGAGACAGTCCTCTGCCCCCTCCCCCTCCGTCTTCTTTTCTCTTGTCTTAGCTTCTCCCTGGGCTACTCTCTCCCTTTCTCTCCCTCCTCCTCTCACTCTCTCTCTCTCTCCCTCTCCCTTTCCCTCTCCCTCTCCCTCTCCCTCTCCCTCTACCTCTCTCCCTCTCTCCCTCCCTCCCTTCTTCCTCCCACGAGGCTTCCAGCAGCAGGTCGAGAACGCCGATCCATTAACTCCATCGAGTCGGAGGCTGACACAACTTCAGCAACCCTGTCCTATCACCGTCATTAACATCGTTTGTCGTCATCGTCGTCATCGTCGTCATCGTCGTCGTCGTCGTCGTCGTCGTGATCTCCGTCGCCTTCGCCACCGTTGATCAATACATGCTTAACCTTTGGACATAACAAGGGTCGTTGCTGCAGTGATGTAGTACGTGTTTCCAGATTCCAATATCCGCTGGTGAATGCAATAACCTGGACATGCACGGGCCAAGGAGGAAGGAGCTGACGTGAGGAAGGTGGAGGTAGGAGAAGGGACGAGGAGGAGGAGAAGAAAGGAGAAGAAAGGTAGGAGAAGGGACGAGGGGGAAGAGAAGAAAGGAGAAGAGAGAAAGAAAAGAAAGAAGAGAGGAAGAGAAGGAGAGAAAGGAAGAAGAGCGAGGCAAGCAGGCACAGGGCGACGAAGAGAGAGAGAGAGAGATCGAAAGACAGAAAAACAAACACTCGAAAGGTAAGAGATAGACCAAATATTCTTATTACCTTTCTTATCCACTTCTTTACGAGCCAAGAACAGCCTCGTGATATCCCGAGACGTAACAAACACTCAGGAATTAGATGCGGACGTGCCCCCCCCTTAACTAATGCAAATGCAAAGATAGGGAGGGAGGGAGGGAGGAGAGGAACGGAGGGAAGGAGAGAGGGAGGGACGAAGGGAGGAAGAGAGGAACGGAGGGAGGGAGGGAGGGAGGGAGGAAAAGAGAAACGGAGGGAGGGAGGAAGAGAGGAAGAGGGAAACGAAGGGAGGGAAGGAAGGAAGGGAGGGAGTAAAGACGTGGGGAAGGGAGGGAGGGAGGGAGAGCTACTGTGCGTCTGGCAAGTCAATGTGTGTTCTCAGACAGTTTCGCAAGCCATCAACCCTGAACAAAGTTGATGGGACTGGATTGCAACTAATTGAAGAAAGACCAGCTGGGCGACTTTCTCATTCTCATTTTCTCTCTCTCTCCCCCCCTCTCTCTCGCTCCTTTTTTCTCTCCCCTCTCCCCCTCTCCCCCTCTCCCTCTCTCTCTCTCTCTCTATCTTCTTCTCCTTCTCCTCCTTTTCTCTCTTAACGATGGCCTCGTGCCAGGGCGTTGGAACTGATGGGAATTTATGAAAGACAGAACAAAGGACTTTGTGAATGCTGCCTCAAGACACACTTATAATCGCATCTAAGTGACATCTGCCGTCCTCATGGCGTTCGGGTTTATCTGTTATCGCTCTCCTCTTACTATATCATTAATTTGTATCATTTCATCACCATCATCCTCACCACCGCCGTCACATCATCATCATCATCATCATCATCATCATCATCACCATCATCATCACCATCATCCTCACCACCGTCATCATCCTCATCATCATCACATCATCATCGTCATCATCATTATCAATACTATCAATTACACACAATCCTCTGTTGCTACGAAACCTAGGGGGGGGGGGGGGGGATCAGCTGATCTCTCTCCGATATACAAAGAAAGGGAAAAGGGAAAGGAATGGAGGAAGAATGGAAGGGAATGGAAGGAAATGGAGGAATGGAAGGCAATAGAGGAGGAATGGAAGGGAATAGAGGAGGAACGGAAGGGAATGGAAGAGCAATGGAAGGGAATGGAAAAGCAATGGAAGAGCAATGGAGGAGGAATGGAAGGGGAAGGAAAGAGGCAAAAGAAGGCAGACGTAAGAGCGGGGAGAAGGGTGCTCCTCCAAGGTCATTCCCACCGTCTCAATCGTAATCGCCGCACCGGACTGACGACCGGCGAAGGAGGATTCAATATCAAAACCTGTCTATGAGTCTCTCTCTCTCTCTCTCTCTCTCTCTCTCTCTCTCTCTCTCTCTCTCTCTCTCTCTCTCTCAGATTCATTTTCATATTTTTTTCTCTATTCTTCTTTCCTCATCTTCCTCCCTCCCTCCCCCACCATCATTTTATTATCCATCTTCTTTTTCCTATTCAGACACACTGCCAGGACCACGTCACGGGACCACATCCATCCATCGTGTGAAGGAGGAGGAGGAGGAGGAGGAGGAGGAGGAGGAGGAGGAGGAGGAAGAGGAGGAGAAGAAGAAGAAGAAGAAGAAGAAGAAGAAGAAGAAGAAGAAGAAGAAGAAGAAGAAGAAGAAGAAGAAGAAGAAGAAGAAGAAGAAGAAGAAGAAGAAGAAGAAGAAGAAGAAGAAGAAGAAGAAGAAGAAGAACAACAACAACAACAACAACAACAACAACAACAACAACAACAACAACAACAAGAAAAAAAACAAGAAGTCTCGCCGCCCCGTCTTCTTTTTCTTTCCGCGAGGGGTAATCCGCGGGGATTTTTCCGAGATAAATCCGACAAAACGGGTTTTTAGTGCTTCTTCGAGGCGTCCGTCGGTATACTGTTTACACTGTGCTTTACTCACGTTTCGCTAACCCTTTCTGCTAATATCTCAATCAACAGCCTTTTCTGTTCTTTACCAATATTACTGTATAATATATAAATCAGTACGAGGTATTTATATGTGTATGTATTCATGAATATATGTGTGTGTGTGTGTGTGTGTGTGTGTGTGTGTGTGTGTGTGTGTGTGTGTGTGTGTGTGTGTGTGTGTGTGTGTGTGTGTGTGTGTGTGTGTGTGTCTCAACGGTGCATGCCCTTTGATGTGTGTTTATTAATTCCACCATTTCATTGGCCATTACTCTTCTTCCCCTTCCCTTTCCCTCTTTCTTTAATTCTCTCTCTCCACTCTTAGTCCTCCGCTTCGCAATGTAAAGCAATTTCGTAATGGAAATTAAACTTC
Organism: Penaeus vannamei; assembly: GCF_042767895.1. Lineage (NCBI taxonomy): Eukaryota > Metazoa > Arthropoda > Malacostraca > Decapoda > Penaeidae > Penaeus > Penaeus vannamei. Next base: position 4,193,660 of record NC_091570.1, on the reverse strand, counting down.
CCCGGGGATAAGGAATAAGAATATGAGAGAGAGAGAGAGAGAGAGAGAGAGGGAAAGAGAGAGAGTGAGAGAGGGAAAGAGAGAGAGAGACAGAGAGAGAGAGACAGAGAGAGAGAATACGCAATCCAGCAAGGCGACCGACAAACAAAACACAAACCATCCAACCAAAGAAAAGAAAAAAAAAAACAAAGACAAAGTAAAAAAGAAAGAGAAAGAAAGAAAGAAAAAAAAATCAACCCGCCAAGCCCAGACGCGCCGCCGACCCGGAGCAAAGAGAAGAGAATGGATGGCGAGACAGAGGCACACACACGAATAATTATAGGACGAGGGAAAATAGGCGACGAAGAGAGAGAGAGAGAGAGAGAGAGAGAGAGAGAGAGAGAGAGAGAGAGAGAGAGAGAGAGAGAGAGAGAGAGAGAGAGAGAGAGAGAGAGAGAGGGGGGGGCGCGCATACGAAAGGGAATAATGCATGACGAGAAAGTGAATGAACGGAGATGAGAAGCACGAATATCCTTGTCTGGGAAAATAAATCGAATTAATAGATAACTACACAGAGAAAGAGATAACAGAGATCGATAAGAGAGAGATAACAGAGATAAATAAGAGAGGAGGAGGTGAAGGAGCAGAAAAACACAAAAAATATGGAAAAAAAGAAAAAAAAAAAAAAAAAAAAAAAAGAGCATCCCCTCAAAGCGCATACATCAAATCTCAAATTCAAATGCGACCTCGTAAAACCCTCCACGGAACTGCTGTACAACACCCCCTCCCCCTCCCTCTTCCCTCTTCCTGCCTCACCTCCGTTACCTCCCTCCTTCCCTCCCTCCCTCCCCATCCCCTCACACCCTCTCCTATCCCCACCCACCCCCTCCCTCTCCCACCCCCGTCCACCCCCTCTCACCCTCCTCCCTCTCCTATCCTCTCCCACCCTCCTCCCCCTCCCGCCCCCCCGTCAGCAGAGCAAGTGTCGGGCGGTCAAGTGGCGGCAGCAGGTGGCAGCGGCAGCAGTAGAGTGGCTTGGCGGGAGAGTTACCTTAGTAGCGGACGGAGGAAGCCCGAAGGCGGAGTGAGTGAGTGAGTGAGTGAGTGAGTGAGTGAGTGAGTGAGTGAGTGAGTGTGCGTGTGCGTGTGCGTGTGCGTGTGCGTGTGTGTAAATGAATGAGTGAAAGAATGAGTAAGTGAATGAATGAGTGAGCGAATGTATGAGTGAGTGAGTGATTGAATGAATGAGTGAGTGAGTGTATGAGTGTGTGTGTGTGTGCGTAGACAAGTGTGCGTGTGTGAGAGATATCTATTCTCTGGCCGGAAGAACCTGCCTGACCCTGGTCTGTCTACTCTCTCGGTGCCCCTTCCCCCTCCCTCCCTAATCCCCTCCTCCTCCTCCTCTTTTATTCCCCCAACGACACCCCTTCACCCTCCCTTCTTCCCTTCCTCCGCCCCCCGTTCCCCACTTCCAGTCCTCTCCTCCCCCTTCTCCCCCTCACTCACTCCCTTCCTTCCTCCTTCCTCCTCATCCTCATCCCTCCATATCCTCCCCTCCTCTCTTCCTTCCTTGACCCTCCTTCCCACCCCCAACCTTTCCTCCTCTCCCTAAGGTGGTCCCCCCCAGTGGTCAAATTCAGGCGCAGGCATTTTATGACGCAACGCCGTTACTTCCCGCATAAGGACATTCAGGCGGAGCGCTTGCTGTCAGTGGAGAGGCGTCGACGTTTCTCGGCTGCGATAAAACCCACTTTTTCCCACGCGACAGACACGTCAAATACCCATATTCCATTTCGATTCCTGTGATTCCTGTTCTTTTTAAAAAAGAACACCCTATATATTTAAACGAAAAACGGAAAGAATAATAATAACAATAATAATAACATCCGCTAATGAGAAAATCAAATCGAAGGAACAGCAAGAAAGGCACAAAAGAGAAGAAGAAACGAAACGGGTCTATCCTACCAACGCGTCAGCTTCGAAGAGGAAAAATCCCCAGGCAACACCACAGCACAGAGAACACGTTTCCTCGCGCTGTAACAACAAAGAGCTGTACGAGGAAGGAGAGAGAGAGAGAGAGAGAGAGAGAGAGAGAGAGAGAGAGAGAGAGAGAGAGAGAGAGAGAGAGAGAGAGAGAGCGAGAGCGAGAACGACAGAGAGAGAGAGAGAGAGAGAGAGAGAGAGAGAGAGAGAGAGAGAGAGAGAGAGAGATAGACAGACAGACAGACAGACAGAGACAGAAAGACTGAGAGAGAGACTGACTGACTGATAGACAGACACACACATGCGCGCGTACGTTTCTTCTCTCTCTATTCAATGAAAAAGAAATTAAATAAAACAAAGGACTAAAAAAAGAAAATAAGAAAAAAAACGAATGAACAGACACTCTCGCCCTTCGAAAAAAAAGAGAGTCCCAAAAAAGAAAAGAGAAAAAACGTCCATAAAAGTTCCCCTCACCCGCTCCAAATGGATAAAAAAATAACGCATAATGAAAAAAAAAAAAAAAACTGCCCGTGAGTTATACCCAGAGTTTATTTATATAAAAGAAAAAAAAATAGAAAAAAAAGCACGGGAAATGAGAATATATGCACGTGCGATTTGTCCAAATAGTCTACGCACAGAAAACCCCGACTTCAAAGCACATGCCAATGGGACCCGACCGAGGGGTTCCATTCCGCACGAAGGCACCGCATGAAACGCCGGTGCTTGCGTGGACTGGAGGGCGCCCCTCGCCTACCACGCTATAATAATATTAAAATGAAATTCGGAACAATGCAAAAAAAAAAAAAAAAACTCAAAGCAAACCTCGGAAAAATGCAAAAACAAAAAAACAAAAAACTCAAAAGCACACATTTAATCTTTAATGAAGGGTGGGGGAGCGGGTAATCGACATTCATTCACAATCCCAGGGTGTATAACATATACATATCTCTACAATACATACACCTTTTGAAGTTCAACACGTCCATACGATGCAATGCATGTATAAAAGTACGTGCAAAAGTCCGTACGTATGTATGTATGTATATATGTATGCATGTATATATGTATGTATGCATGTATATATGTATGTATGTATATGTATGTATGTATGTATATGTATGCATGTATGTATGTATGTATGTGAACCGGACCCGGTTCCCCGCGGGCGCAGGGGACCGGGACGTGGCGGGGCTGGCCTCGAGGGCGCGACAAACGGACTGGCGGAACAAGGGACGGAGGAAGAGACGGACGGCCGGAGGGAGGGGACAGGGCGCCCTTCCATATAGGGCGCCGCCCGGACGCGCTCTCTACACAAGGGGCTTGCACGGGCGCTGGCCTCGCTCGGGACGGCCCGCGCCGAGGTCGTCACACCTTCACCTCTCCCGGCGTGTGTGTGTGTGTGTGTGTGTGTGGGAGGGGGGGAGGGAATAGGGGAGGGGCGGCAAGAATAGTGCAGAGGGAGGGGAGATAGACAGAGGAAGCAAAGGGGATAGAGAGGAGAGGGGAAGGGATGGGAGATGGAAGGGAGGAGGGGTGGGAGAATGAACGGGGAGGGGTGGGAGAATGAACGGGGAGGTGTAGGAGAATGAGGGGGAAGGGAGGGGAGGGATGAGAGATGGAAGGGGGGAGGGAGGGTAGTGGGGAGAGGACAGGCCAGGGTGAGGTTGAGGGCGAGGGGGCGAGTCTCGACACGAAGTGAACCTCATGCCCAGTCAAAACATACACGCCGATAACCGTCTCAAGGGAGTCGATAAACTTCTTCGACAAGCTCCTCTCTCTCTCTTTCTTTCTTCGGGTTTACACGAACTCGCGCTCCGTATTTTCTTTTTCTTTCTTTCTTCTTTTTCTTCTTCTATTTCTCTTTCCCTTCTTCTCCCTCTCCTTATATTTCCTCTCCTTCTTCCTCTCCCCATCCGAATGATTTAGATCTAGTACCCGACGAACAAAAGCGCTTTCCAAAAAACCTGAAAGTCGGATGCATAGCTCCACGATCTGCTCTGATAACTTATGCAAATCGTTTTCGCTCACGGGGCTGGACGAGAGAGAGAGAGAGAGAGAGAGAGAGAGAGAGAGAGAGAGAGAGAGAGAGAGAGAGAGAGAGAGAGAGAGAGAGAGAGAGAGAGAGAGAGAGAGAGAGAGAAAGAGAAAGAGAAAGAGAAAAGAGAAAGAGAGAGAGAGAGAGAGAGAGAGAGAGAGAGAGAGAGAGAGAGAGAGAGAGAGAGAGAGGGAGGAAGAAGAAGAGAGAGAGAGGGAGGAAGAGAGAGGAAGGGAGGAAGAGAGAGAGAGGAAGGGAGGAAGAAGAGAATGGAAGGGAGGAAGAAGAGAGAGGAAGGGAGGAAGAAGAGAGAGGAAGAGAGAAAGAAAGAGAAAGAAAAAGACAAAAAGAAAGAGGAGAGACGAAGGGGAAAGAGTGCGAGGAAAGAGCTTTTCCCACACGCAAGCGAACAAGCCAGGGCACAGTTCCGGGCCGCGTCTCGACACAGCTGGGCGGCGGCGGCGGCGGCGAGGCACTTCACTGTCCTACAAGAAGACGCCGGGCGAAGGATCTCGCTGGATTAGTCTCTGCCAGCGCCTCGCTACTTAACGAACTTTGCTTCTGAGTGAGGATAAAAACAAGGAGAAACGGAAGGCGAGAAAGAGAGGGAGAGAGGAGGAGTGGGATAGGGGGGGAGGGAGAGAGGGGGGAGGGGGAGGGAGGGGGAGGGAGGGAGGGAGGGAGGGAGGGAGAGAGGGAGGGAGGGAGAGAGGGAGGAGGGAGAGAGGGAGGGAGGGAGGGGAGGGAGGGAGGGAGGGAGGAGGGAGGAGGGAGGGAGGGAGGGAGAGAGAGAGAGAGAGAGAGAGAGAGAGAGAGAGAGAGAGAGAGAGAGAGAGAGAGAGAGAGAGAGAGAGAGAGAGAGACAGACAGACAGACAGACAGACAGACAGAGAGAGAGGAGATAGAGATAGAGGAAGAGAAAAAGGAGAAAGAAAGGGAAAGAAAGGATCCGATCGACCGACAGAAAGACACTCCCCTTCCCCCTACCCCTACCCCCTCCACCTCCAACCCCACCCACTCCAAATACCCAAAAGGAAAAACAAAAACAACAACAACAACGCAGTCTCCCCCTCCCTCCTCTCCCTCCTCCCCTCCCTCCCTCCCTTCCCTCCCTCTCCTTCAAGACGATCAGCCGACCTACTCCAACACCGCGCAGAGCAAAGCCAGCGTATATCATGGCCCTCGAGTCTGCTTATCTCCATAACGTACACAATAGACCGAAATTGAAGGAGGGAAACGTTTTCTGAATGCCAAGCCGGGGGATGGAGGAGGGGAGGAGGAGAGGGGGGAGGGGGATGGAGGAGGAGGAAGAGGAGGAGGAGGAGGAGGAGGAGGAGGAGGAGGAGGAGGAGCAGGAGCAGGAGGGATGGAGGGGGAGGGAGAACAGGAGGAGGAAGAGGAGGAGGGGGGATGGAGGAGGAGGGGGGATGGAGGAGGAGAGGGGAGGGGGGATGGAGGAGGAGGGGGATGGAGGAGGAGAGGGGATGGAGGAGGAGAGGGTTGGAGGAGGAGAGGGGTTGGAGGAGGAGGAGGAGGGAGGAGGAGGAGGAGGAGGAGGAGGAGGGGGGGAGGGTGTAGGAGGAAAAAGGGGGAGGAAGGAAAGGAGGGGGAGGAGGAGGAGGAGGAGAGAGGAAAATGAGAGGACTCATCACTCTCGGATGCTGAGGAGGATGCACGTGACTGGAGACACGCTGGCTGGCTGGCTCGGAAGGAGGGAGGGGGGGGGGGAGAGAACGAGAGAGAGAGCGAGAGCGAGAGAGAGAGAGAGAGAGAGAGAGAGAGAGAGAGAGAGAGAGAGAGAGAGAGAGAGAGAGAGAGAGAGAGAGAGAGAGAGAGAGAGAGAGAGAAAGAGAAATAAAATAATTGGGTGACACAACGAATTGACGGTATTCTCTACGGCACATTACCTTCACACATCCATTTTGAAAGGACAACAACAACATCGCGGATTTCCATTCACAAGCTTAACAATCAGAACTTACAAATAGAAACCTCAACGCTTCAGAATAAAAAAACAAAGAACCTACGACCAATCCAGCGGTTAAGCCGTCACAGATGAAGGAGAAAAAAACAAAGAAAGAATGAAAAAAATAAAAAAAAATAATGGACCAACAGTGAGGACACATCACGTGACCGCGGTGTGAGAACGCGGCACGTGACCATCGCTCGGTCCACGCTGCGCGCCACGTGCGAACGCAAGCACACCGACCCGACCCACCGACACACGCGGCTGCGAACACGTCTTGCGGTCGCCTCGAGTTGCAGGCGCCGCGATGTCTCTCTCCGCTCGTGATCAACCTCAAACGCCGGACTTCCTTCCTCCGACGAAAGGCAATCCCCGAGCTTCGAATCCCAGGCCACTCCCCTCCCACCCCCTCCCACCCCCTCCTCCCATCCCCTCCCAGCCCCTCCTCCCATCCCAGCCAACCTTATCGAATCTTAAACCCGTATCTAACCTAGTTTAACCTAGTCTAACCCCAGCCACCAACCCGATCCAAGCCTGACCTAACCTAACCTCCTATACCCCAACCTCACCTAATCAAACCCAAGCCAAGCCACCTTACCCTAATCTAACCCAACCTCAGCCTCCCCCTCTCCCTCCCCTCCCTCCATCCTTCCCTTCTCCCCTCCCCCTTCCCCCCTCCCCTGTAGGAGAGATAGGCCGCGGTCAGCACTCGCCTCCCCGACCGAGCCACGTGTTCCCGCTGTTGACACGGATGGGGCGTCTGGCCGTGTGCCGCCGCGTCTGATCCTCCGTGTCTAATCTCTCGTGTCATTCCCGATTCCCACAGAATAAAAAAGGGAGGAAGAAGAGAAATACAAGCCGAGAAAATAAGATGTAGAAGAAAAAGAAGGAAAAAAAACGGAGAGAGACATCCAATCAGGATTCACCGGCACAGCCCCGACAGCATGTCCCTCGCCACCTCGGAGTGTGCACAGTTGGCACTCCCGATGCAGACACTCCCGCGGCCTCCCTGGCGGGCGCACTTCACTCCCTCTGCTCAGGTCTCCTTTGCCTATTTCCCCATCCTACTCACCCTTCTTTCACTCCTTGTTTTCCATCTCTGTCTATTCCTATTCCCCTCTCTTCTCTTTTCCTCTCCTCTCCCTTCCCTGCCTCACCCCAAAGCCCAAGCGGACGCGGCGAGGATACCGCCTCCTCCGCCGCGACGCAGCGCAGGAGACTGACTCCCCCGGGGCGCATCCGAGCTCCGGCTGACCTCAGATTCGCTCCACAAGGGTACTAGCGCCTCCGGCGGCGTGTCCTTGGCGGATCGGGTCTTCTCTGCTATCTTCTCCAGCCACTTACAAACCCACACGCATTCTCATTCTCTCATTCTGCCATCCCAACCTCACCCTCTCTCCTTCTCCTTCTCTTTCTTCTTCTTCTTCTTTTTCTTCCTGTCCCTCTCCTTCTACTACTACTTCTCTTTCTCCTACTCCTTCTTCCTCTTCCTCTCCCTCTTTTTCGTCTCACTCTTTCCTCTCCCTCTCACTCTCTTTCTTCTTTCCCTTTCCCTTCTCTCTCACTCTCTTTCCTCTCCCTCTTCCTCTCTGTCCCAACAGTATGTGCTAACGCGGTGACTTCGAGAACCCCTTCTTTTTTGCCATCTGTGTAATGTGCAGACCCCGAGAGCAAATGAATGAACCGATGCGTGCTGTCATTCGGAACGACACAGGAGGGAAATGGCGGACGAAAGGAAGGAGGTGATGAAGGTAGCAAGAGAAGCGGAAAAGGACGAAGCAGACGGACGAAAGAGGGAGATGCAAGGCAGAGACAGTTAGACAGTCAAGGCAGAGACAGAGCGAGTGGCTTGCAGCGGTACCGGTGATGTGCATGTTGTTATAATACTCTCAGAACTGACAGCAGCGACCACAAAAACTCACCGACATACCAAGGCCCCGAGAGAAGACAAGGGAAGAGAAGAGAAGAGAAGAGAAGAGAAGAGATGACAGGATAGGGAGGAAGAGAGGTAGAGAGTTAGAGAGGTAGAGAGGGAGGGAGGGAGGGAGGGAGGGAGGGAGGAGGGAGAGAGAGGGAGGGAGGGAGAGAGAGAGAGAGAGAGAGAGAGAGAGAGAGAGAGAGAGAGAGATAGAGAGAGAGAGAGAGAGATAGAGAGAGAGAGAGAAAGAGAGAGAGAGAAAGAGGGAGGGAGACAGACAGACAGAGAGAGAGAGAGAGACAGAGAGAGAGAGAGAGACAGAGAGAGAGGGAGAGACAGAGAGAGAGACAGACAGACAGAGACCGAAACACAGCAAGAAGGGGACAAGGGAGGAAGTGGAAAGAAACAGGAAGATACATATATATAAAGATAACGAGAGAGAAAGAGAAATCCCCAAAACGAGAAGAGAAGTTCAAGGATTCCGCCTGCACTCGCCCCCAGAAGCCGTTCCCTCCGCTTCTAATACAACACACAGGATCCCCGGCCTGCAATCAGACGCCAATTACAAGCCCAGGAGCAGGACAGCGGCGGCTTCTGCGCACCCGGAGCATGGACGCACGTGACGAATCAAACTCCAGAATAAAATGACAAGCAGAGGAAAAAAAAAAGAGAAAGGAAATAGATATGGCAAGAGATAACAAGGAAATGGATAGGGCAAGAAATAATAACGAACTGAGAAAAGAAAACCCAAAAACTACGTTGTTTTTTCGGTGTTTTCCGTCATTTCTTTGTTGAAACGAGTCTGTTCTCTTTAACCAAACAATAACACAACGAAACGAGCCGAGAGACAAAGGGAGTGAAGACGTCATCAAAGGTTGTCGATGCAGGGGGGAGGGGAGTTAGATGATGGAGGAAGAGGAGGAAGAGGTGGGAGTAAGGAAGAGATAGAAGAAATGGAGGAGGAAGGAGGAGTAGAAGGAAGCAGAGGAGAATGGAGTAGAAGTAGATATAGACGTCGATGTAGATGTAGATGCAGATGCAGATGCAGATGTAAGGGGATACAAGCTGGAGCAGGAGGAAGGGGGTGAAGGGAAGGGGGCGCAGAGGCGGCCCGGGGGGAAGAAACGAAGGCGGAGGAGCAGCGTGTTGCCGGACCCACGTCGGGATAACGGCCAAGGGGGATACTGCGACGCATCCTTCCGAGCCTCGCCACCGAGCAATCAAGCAAGCAGGCCCTGTCAAGGGTTCAAGAACACTGTCATGCGACATGCCAATTGCCATGCAGGTCATGGGGCGGCGAGGGGGACGTGCTGCCGCGACGCCGAAGGAGCGGGCGCGGAGGAGAAGGAGGAGAAGGAGGGGGAGAAGCGAAATAGAAAAAAGGAAACAAAGAAAAGGTAGAAAAAGCGGCGCCGGAGGGGTGGCGCTGCTGGTAGCACATCCTGTCGAACTCCTGATCACGTGCAAGAGCGGAACACACCAGAGGTTGATGCACGCAACACACGAGACTCTGTGTGTGCACGTGATCGAATGCACGTGTATCACAACATAACCCATAATACACTCTATCCACGCAATACATGTCTTTGTTTTAATCCATTTGTTTTTTTGTGTGCGTCCTTGAGCACATGTGCGCGCGTGAACAAAATCAACATACTAGCATAGGCCCTGTACGTGAAAGCCTTCCTACCCGCCTACCCACTCGACCGCCTTCCACGCCCACGCCCACGCCACGCCCCCACAACACCGACCAACACTCCCCAACAACAAGACCGACCCTCAACCCCGCAGGGAACGGCCCGACCAACCGCCGTCGCAACACGTCGCCCTGCCCGGTGACGGAGCGAAACGCCATTGCGAATCGCCGAATCCAGAAACCTCCCCGTCACTTACCGTCCCGACGCGCGTGGCATTCGTTATTGGAAAACCGATGCCCGGAACTCGCTCCGACTGAGCGCGAGCGGGGAAGCGGAACAGTAAGAAAATTATACATTAATTAAATTCCAAAAATAGGATTGCATTCAAATAAATTCAAAACAGCACCGGCAGAAGTTGGAAACAGAAGAGGACGCAGGGAATATGAGAGAAAATAAGACTGGGAAGAAGGGAGGTAGGAGAAAGAAACGAGAAAGAAAAGGAAAAACAAAGAAGGAGGAGGGAGTAAAAAGGTAGATGGAGGAGATGAAGAAATATAAAAAACAGAGACGTTACGTAAAAATGACAAAGACCTTAAAAGACAACCACAAGATCTTAACTAAAACCAAAAAGAAAACGCAAGAATCGAGAAAAAGAGAAACAAAGATGGCTTCCGCCATCGCCTCGGTCAGACCCGGAGAAAAAGGGGACACTCGACCCTCACGGCTTGCCCCCCCCCTCTCCCTCTCCCTCCCTCCCTCCCTCCCTCCCTCTCTCTCTCTCTCTCTCTCTCTCTCTCTCTCTCTCTCTCTCTCTCTCTCTCTCTCTCTCTCTCTCTCTCTCTCTCTAGATTTTTATTCCTCCTTCCTTTCTCATGGAAAGAACACCTCCTCCTTTTTCTTCTCCCTCCCCATACTACTCCTGTTATCCTTCTTCCTTCTCCCTCCTCTTCCTCCTCCTAAACTTCCACCTCTCCCACCCCCCCTCCTCCTCCCCCACCACCAAATGAAGACCCCGCCACCGCCGCCGCCGCCGCCGTGGTGACACACAGGCGCTGACTGTGGGTGGCGGGGGCGGTGGGAGGAGGGAAGGGGGGGGGGAAGGGGTGACTGACAGGTGCTGATGAATCCCATTATCTCTCCCGCCTCCGAGTTTTCGCAGACCCCGCACAGACAGACACAGACGCACGCGTTTTGATGTCTCTGGGAAAGGGTGTTTCTCAGGGGCTGCTTGATGTTTGTGTAAATTGAAATCGATCAACAACAAAGGCAGTCATCATGAAACTACAATAAAAATATTAATGAACAGAAAAACTATCATAAAAATAATAATAAAATAATAATCATAATCATAATAACAATAATAATAATAATAATAACAATATTAATAATAACAACACAACAATGATAATAACAATAACGACTAACAACAGCACTAACAATGACTCCTAACGATACTTAAATGCACAACAACCACACCACGAACAGCAGCAATAACACCATCACCAACGACATTCCCCCACCACCTAACGACAACAAAAAACAACCATTCATAACCACCAAAAACAAAAACAACCATTCATAACCACCAAAAACAAAAACAACCATTCATAACCACCAAAAACAAAAACAACCATTCATAACCACCAAAAACAAAAACAACCATTCATAACCACCAAAAAACAACCATTCATAACCAACAAAAAACAACCATTCATAACCAACAAAACAACCATTCATAACCAACAAAAAACAACCATTCATAACCAACAAAAAACACCATTCATAACCAACAAAAACCAACCATTCATAACCAACAAAAAAACAACCATTCACAACCAACAAAAAACAACCATTCATAACCAACAAAAAAAAAAGAGAATCCACCACAACACAACTCCGCCCCACCCTCCGCTGCCAGCTCCGCAAAAATGTAGAACAGGACTCCGGGTTTCGCACGACCGTCTTCGTTATAAAAGGCTCTCCTCCGCTCGAACTCGCTCAGAGGGCAGCCTCCCCCCTCCCCTCCTTGTCCCCCCCCCCCCGTCGCTCCACCCAAGGTATAAATAAAATGACAATAATAATAATAATAATGATAACTGTAATTGGTGGTTGCTGGATGACGATGACGATGGTGGTGGATGATAATGATGATGATGATAATGATGACGATGACGACGATGGTGGTGGTGAATGATGATGATGATGATGATGATGATGATGATGATGATGATGACGATGACGACGATGGTGGTGAATAATGATGATGATGATGATGATGATGATGATGATGATGATGATGATGATGACGATGACGATGATGACGACGATGATGATTACGACGACGACGACAACGACGACGATAACAACAACATCAATAACATTAACAACAATAACACCGTAAGGAAACGAAGAAGAAAAATGAATGAATAACTGAAAAAAACAAAGGCAAAACGAAGACGAAGAAAAGAAAACCAGAAAAAAGAAAAATAGAGATAAAAAAAACACATCGGGCAATCATGCCAAACAAGGCATTGCCCCAAAAAAAGAAAAAAAAAAGTAAAACAAGACAATTCCAGGAGCTACGAACTCGCCCTCCGGACCACCGCACACTTTGCAATGTTGCTCCCGTTGCAACACGCACTCCAGACTAAGAACGGAGGAAAGAAAAAGAAAAGAAAAGAAAAGAAAAGAGAAAAAAAAAAAACTCTCTGCCTTTCGTAAACCTGATCTACCCCAGAAACCCCAGAAACGTTTCACCGATACCAGGAGGCGACTAACCATTCCAGGAAACGTTTTTTTTTCTCAACTTTGCAACCGATCTACTGGTCTTTGTTATCATTACGATAATCTTGAACGTTTTGTGGATCTCTGAACCTCCGCTGCCAGTGCAAACAAACGTTTGGCTGATAATTGAACCTAAGGAATTAACCTCAATAGAATAACAAAAGAGAGAGAGAGAGAGAGAGAGGGGGGGGAGGATGAGGAGGAGGAGGATGAGGAGGAGGAGGAGGAGGAGGAGGAGGAGGAGGAGGAGGAGAAGAAGAAGAAGAAGAAGAAGAAGAAGAAGAAGAAGAAGAAGAAGAAGAAGAAGAAGAAGAAGAAGAAGAAGAAGAAGAAGAAGAAGAAGAAGAAGAAGAAGAAGAGAGAGCAGCAACTGATGGAGGTGGGTGAACGAGAAATAGCGAGAAATGACGGTATATGAAGATGATAAGGAGGAAGAGGAGCTATAAAAAAGAGAGGAGGAAGAGACGTTGAGACTGAAAAAAAGGCAAAAAAGGAAGATACAGAAAGGAGAATTTTGTAAAGAGAGAAAAAAACGAAAATGAAGCAACGAACAGAGCTAGCTGTCAGATAAAATATCATTACAACAACAATAACACACAAAAATACGCCCATAAAACATCAACGAACGATACCAGCTTCCTTGCTTCTTTCCTTTCTTCCTTCCTTCCTCCCTCCCTCTCTTTCTTTTTTTCTCCCTCCCCCCCATCCTTCCTTCGTCCCCACTTCCTTCCTTCCTTCCTTCCTCCTTCCCTCTCTTTCTTTCTCCCTCCCCCCATCCTTCCTTCGCCCCCCCCCCTTCCATCCTTCCTTCATTCTTCCTCCCTCCCTCTCTTTCTTTCTCCCTCCCCACATCCTTCCTTCGTCCCCCCCTTCCATCCTTCCTTCCCTCCTCCCTCCTACCCCTCCCCCCTCCCTCTTTCTCCTAGGACCCCGGGACTTGGTGACGATGCCTATTCTTGGCGCCTGGTCCAGCCGGTGCATGAATTAACACCCCCGCCCACGCCCACCGCGGGAAGGGATTCGCGTCCGCACCTTCTTGACCTAGAAAAAAGGAAGGAGTGAAGGATATGAAGAGAGAAGAAGACGAAGAGGAAGAAGGAGGAGGAGGAAGAGGGAGGAATAAAGAGGAGAACAAGAACTAGAAGAACCAAAAGAAGAAGAAGATATCAAGGAGGAGAAAAAAAAATCGCATTACTATTCCTAACCACTCATCATAATCTATTAATCCTTGTCTTTCTGCTTTCCTTGTCCATTCGTTTAATTCCCATTCGCAACCTTCTCGCTCTTATGCAATCGACCTATTCGCCTTCATTAACAAACTTGCACGGCCTGTCATTTGAATTGTCTGCAAAGCTTGTGGTTAAGGCAGATCTTATGGCCTGTTCGTGCGTGCGTGCGTGTGCATGCGTAAGTGCGCGTCCAAATGCAGTTATAACCGATCCTGATCCTAATCCTAATCCTATCCAACCCAATCCTATCCTTACCCAATCCTTATAAGAAAAAAATGGCGCTCCCCGTGCAGCACTCACAGCCATACCGAAAAACCTAACCAATCCTCTCCTATCCAACCCAATTCCATCCTTACCCAATCCTTATAAGAAAAAAAATGGTGCTCCTGAAATGCAAACGCGCCCATGACCAGACCTTCCCCAATCAGCATGACCTTTTCTCGCCCCCAATCGCACTCCGCTGACAAGGCCCATGATTACCCCCACACAAGGGCGCTGCCGGCGACGTCCTCCAACATCTGAACCCGCCGACATTCGTAGCTGATATTCCCCTTCCTCCCCTCTTCGCTGACCTCTTCCCCCTTCCCCCTTCCCCCCCCATTCTCTTCCTTCTCGCCCTGATACCATCCACTCCCTTTCCTTTCCCTTCCGTCCTTCCCCTACCCTATTCTCCTACCCCCACTCCCTCCCTCCCTCCCCACCACCAACTCCTCCCTGCTCCCTCATTCTCCTCCTTCCCTTCCCAATTATTCCCCTCGTCAACTTCCTTGCTAACTTCTCTCCTTTCACATCTCTGGTACCCCCCTCCCCTCCCTTCACGTGTTTTCGTGGCGTCATCGACGTCTCAACCCAAATTCTGCAGAGAGAGAGAGAGAGAGAGAGAGAGAGAGAGAGAGAGAGAGAGAGAGAGAGAGAGAGAGAGAGAGAGAGAGAGAGAGAGAGAGAGAGAGAGAGATACACGATCTAGGAATATTTGATGTCTCTGCGTGAATGAGAAAAAAGAAAGAGAAGGGGAGGGAGAAAGAGAGAGAGAGACAGTAGAAGAGTATAATAAACGATCCAAGAATACTCAATGTCTGCGCGAATGTCTTAAAACGGCTGACGGAATCTCGAGGGATCTGGTACCATCTGCGTCAACAAAGGTCCCCTTCACTCTGTAACTCGAGTTCTACCCTCCCGTTCTCTCTCCCACCCCCTTGCCTCTCCGTCCCCCTCCTCTCTTCCCTTCTCTTCTCTTTTCCTCCCTCTCGCTCTCCTCTCCTCTTCCACCCTCTCCCTCTCCTCTCCCTTTCCCTCCCTCTCCCCTCTCCTCTCCTTTTCTCTCTCCCTTTCTCTCCCTCTCCCTCTCATCTCCCTTTCCCTCCCTCTCCCTTCTCCCTCATCCCACATACACACAACGACGCGCAAATTCCCTGATTCCAACCCTCGCTAACCACGGTCGAGCCCCCCCCCAAAAAAAAAAAAGGGTTACAAAGAAAAGAGAATGAAAGGGAAACCGCGATAAAAGGAAAAGAATTAAAGAAGCAAGCGGGAAGAATTGTGTGGGGGGGGGGATGTCAACGAGGGGATGGAAAAGGGGAAAATAAAATAAAATAAACAAATAAAATCGAGTTCACTACGGATTGTGGAGAAGGGTAAAAAAGGGGGGGGGGGGTAAGGGTGAATGTCGAGATGAAAAGGGGGTTAGGCAGAGTTGGGGGGGGGGCCCAAGAGGGGCGTGGAAGGGGGGTGGGGAGGGGGAGGGGAGCAATCAGGGGAATGTAAAAGAATGTCGGATATGTTGTGAAAAAAACCTTCAGGGGGCGGGACCGGCGACCGGACGTGCTACGATGTAATAAATCATATATATATTAATCAGACGCTGGGACACAAACACAGATGGCTGGATTAACGGAAGGAAAATCATCTAAATATGACGAAAATAATGGCAAAAGTAGCAGTAGTAATAGTAGTGGTAAATAGCAGTAAAATAGTCCATGGTGGGAGAAAGGGGTTGGGAGGGGGAGGAGGAGAGAGAGGGGAAGAGGGAAGGGAGGGAGGGGAGTGAGAGAGAGAGGGAGAGAGGGAGAGGAAGAGGGAGAGAGAGAGAGAGAGAATGTCGGCCAAACAGACAAACATTCAGATAAAAAGAGAGGAAAAGGAGAGAGATAAACAAAATAGAGATAACAGCGGAAACGCATAGAAAGAGGGAGAGAGCAAACGTCACAGAACCAACGAAATAGCGATGGCCTACAACAAGCCCACCTTACACGGCCCTAACCCGCGCCCTCCCCTTCCCCCTCCCCCTCCCCTTCCCCTTCCCCTTCCCTTTCCCCTTCCCCCTCCCCCTCCCCCACCCGCCGCAGGCCGTGCACACCACGGGCGGCGTGATGAAGTTCGCCCTCACCCAATAAACCTAATCACTCCCAACACCCCGAGACATGGAAGAAGGGGAGGGCGGAAGGGGGTGAAGGAGAGGGGGCTTGGGGGGGTGGGGGGTTCGTAGGCGCGTACCCCCCGACCCCCTGTCTTGACCCCTACCACGATCCTGACCTTGACAAGAGAACCCCATATGGACTCTATTATGGGTATCTATGGGGCATTTATTTCACGGTCAACACCAACGGGCTGCGACATACATGGGGGTGACGTATCCCTTGAAATGGAAGGTCTGTTCACGGAGGGTAAAAAAATCCTTAGGAAAAAAGTTGACCAGAAAAGGCCCTGAACAAATAAATGAGTGATTGCTGACCAGAAAATAAACAAATAAACAAATAAATGAGATCTGGGGAAAAAATAAATAAAAAGGGTTATGCAAAACTGCCCACGCAGCCCAAGCAACACCGACCAGATTCGCCGGTGACATCTCTGGGTCGCAGCCGCTGCTCCAACTTTCCCTGGCGAGCCAAATGACAACGTCGGACCCCCCTCTCCCCCCCCCCTCCCCTTTCCGTTCTTCGTCCCATTCTCCTCTCGTTTTTCTCTCTTCTCTTTTGTCTCTATTTTTTTCCTCTTTCTTTCTTTCTTTTTCTCTCTAGTTCCCTCTTTACGTTGTTCTCCCTCCGCCACTCTCTCGCTCTCCCCCTCTCCCCCTCCCCCCCTCCTCCTTCGCTCGAGGTTTACAGAAACTCCTCAAAAAACATGTCTCATCTTGTTCGCCCGCTTTCCCAACTATACCCCCAAGAAATCGACCACAAAGAAGTTTGACAAATTACCAGTGAGTCTGAAGAATGCAGAAATGAATGCATCTGCACTTTCGCACTGCGAAGAAAATCAGCAGCAATAATTGTCTACCTTCCCTAGCGTGCAAGTTCGAAGAAACTTCTCGAGTCGTGGGCGGACTGTCGACTAAAACAAAGAAGTGGAGGAGATGGAGAGGGGAGAGGGGAGAGGGGGGAGGGGGATGAGGAGGAGGAGGAAGAGGAGGAGGAGGAGGAAGAGGAGGAAGAGGAGGAGGAGAAGCAGAAGGAGAAAGAGGAAGGAGGAGGAAAACGAAGAATTAGTCAAACAAGCACAGGAGGAGGAGGAGGAGGAATAAGAACAAGAAGAAGCACATGAGGAGGAGGGAGGAGGAGGAGGACGTGCAGGAGGACCAGTAAAACCGTGGGCGGGTGCTCTTACCGGTCGAACGTCCCACACACAATCATGTAATACGTATTTCCAAGCTCTCTCACGCCCAAAATACTTTTACCCCGACATCCTTCCTCCCAAAACCGACCTCCTCCTCACCAAACGCATTCATCCTACACCACGCAACATCCCCAAGCCGAAGACGACGACGACGACGACGAATAATAAAAAAATAGAAAACGAGTGTGACATTCCGGGTGTGTTGCGTCATCGTGAACGCTCCCGCGGTCGGTGTAGGTTAACGGACGTCGAGGAACCTTGGACGCTGAAGAACCTCCGCCATAACATTATCCACACACACCTGAGACCTGGTTCTTGTTTCGGAGGGAGGGGAGGGGGGGAGGGAGGGAGGGGAGACAATGGCAAAGGAAGATCGAAATAGAAAGAGAAATACGTTTATACGTATAATAAAAAAATATGACAATGGGTGTTTTACATTCCCTTTCGTCTTGCTTGTTACGTACTACGATTTTTTTCGCAATACAAGAATAGGTATGACACTAGCAAAAAATAGAACGCAGAAATAATGACAACCTAGAAGTCAAAGGAAGAGGCACAGACGAAAAGACAAAGAGGAAGAGAGAACCCAAAGAAAAGATAAAGAGGAAGAGAGAACACAAAGAAAAGACAAAGAGGAAGAGAGAACACAAAGAAAAGGGGCAATCCCTTTCCTCCTATTTCCTTCCTACTAATCGGAACTCAACGCGTCACAACCCGCCCCCCCCCCTCCCTCCCGTCGCGCGTCACACCTGCACTCCCAATTGACGCAAGTTCCTCCTGCCACGTGGGAGCGGCGACGCATTTCCAGGACGGTGCCCCGATTGCGTCACACGAAAGAAAAACAGGAGAAACAGGAGAGAAAAAAAACGCCGCAATCACAGACCGCGGGCAGGTGGGCGTCAAGGGCGTGCGGGCGTGTGTGCGAGAGCAGAAGTTTATCATCCTTTCCCCAACCTCTCATCAAGGACAAAAATATAAGAACAGGATGACGTACATTACCGCATAAGACATGGATCTATGATTTGCCGACAAGACACTGATTTCGCGCTTCGACGAAAGCCAAAAACAACGAGACATACAACTCTTCGCTAAAGAAAACTTAGACGTATCCCAATCATATACATTACAACACCTGGATATTTACCTGCACTGCACAAAGGTGTGCGCGCGCAGTGTACATTCACACCGGAGAAGAGAGAAAAAAATAAAACCTTTGTTAAGAAAATCCGCAAAGACACATGAAATGGAAGTGGAAGACCAACCTATCCTCCACTCCACAATGCACTGGAGTGGAGACTAGCTCGTGCCACGTGGACACCAGAGGAAGGCAAAAAAGAGGAGGCAGAGGAGGCAGAGTCCCGAAAGTGGAAGCAAAGAGTAGAAGTAGAGCGGGAGAGGCAACAACGCGCGAAAACAAGGTCACCCCCGCGTGGATTACGACCAGCGACAAAGAAGCGGGAACCAAAAGGGGCGCAGCGAGGCAAGCAACACGAACTACCCATGAGGCCAATCCGTGTGGAGGCGGAGGTGGAGCAAGGCACAAGCCGTGTGGAGGCGGAGGTGGAGCAAGGCACAAGCCGCGTGGAGGCGGAGGTGGAGCATGGCACGAACCATAGGTCGCCCGATGTGGACTCCGGGGAGAGCGCCCGGGGCCGCATAAGGCAAGGACCCGCAGAGTGACTCATCCCTGGGCCGATCGCCGCGACCCAACGGACTTCGACGTCGAACCACGCCGGCGCGGTCTAATCGGGAGAGAAAACG
This sequence comes from Penaeus vannamei, assembly GCF_042767895.1. NCBI lineage: Eukaryota > Metazoa > Arthropoda > Malacostraca > Decapoda > Penaeidae > Penaeus > Penaeus vannamei. The sequence goes on along the minus strand of NC_091570.1, from coordinate 4,174,759 downwards.
ACCTGTGCGCTTGGCGATTAGGCCGACGTGTCAGGGCGCCGAGGGAGGGAGAGAGGTGGGGGGAGGGGAGAGGGCGAGCAACCGAGGGCTTTAAAAGCAACGTAATGGATTTTCTTTTGTCTTGGAGCTTGCTTGTGCGAAAAAAAGCAAGATCACTTACATATTCCCTCACATACAGGCTAAACTCCACGGGAACAGAAGCAGACTGAGAGAGACAAAAAAGCGAAAAATATAATAAAAAAATCAAAATAAAATATAAATAAATGAATAAATAAATGAAACAAAACTACCTCCCCCAACTAGAGTCCCCACAAACCCGCACCTGCTTCAACTTCACACGCCTTCCCGCCCACCCTCTTCCTTCCCCTTTTAATCCCCTTTCAGTACCCCCCCCCCCACCTTTCTTCCGGCCTTGGCATGGGTCCCAGGAGTGTAGGAGGCGAGCACTTTCACGGGCAACGGACTCCCTCACCCGCAATATCCCGCTGTACCGCCTGGCCCGTGACGCAACAATCGCTAACGGTGGCACTCTCCCCCCCCCCTCTCCCCTCTCTTCCTCCCCTACCTCATTTCCCTTATCCCCCCTCCCCACTTCCTCCCTCTTTCTCCCCCCCCCACATTTCCCTTATCCCACTCTCTGTTGCATCCGGCAGCCCTCCTTACACTCCTACAAGCGATTTCCTTCCCTTCGCTCTTATTCTGTCCTCCTCTCTCTCCTACTTCCCTTTCTCTCCTTCCCTTCGTTCTTATTCTGTCCTCTTCTCTCTCCTACTTCCCTTTCTATCCTTCCCTTCGTTCTTATTCTGTCCCCTTCTCTCTCCTACTTCCCTTTCTATCCTTCCCTTCGTTCTTATTCTGTCCCCTTCTCTCTCCTACTTTCCTTTCTTTCCTTCCCTTCTTTGTTTTTCTGCCCCATCCGCTCCTTGCCTTTCGCCCCCGCGTCCAATCGCACTCTCGCATTTTTTTTCTTTCTTTCTTTCTCCTTTTCCTATCCCTTTGCCCCCATTCCCCTTACATTCCATTCAGGCTCACCTTTCCTTTCCCCCTTTTCTCTCCTGCTCCATTCTATTCAGCAACTTTCTTCCTTCCTCCTACCTTTCTCCCTTCCCTCCTACCATTCCTTCTTTCTTTTCCTCCTACCCGTCATTCTTCCCATCTTTCTTCCTTCCTTCCTTCTTCCTATCCTTCTTTTTTCCACCTTCCTCCCTTCCCTCCTTCCTTCCTTCCTCCTCTCCTGCCTTCTTTTCCACCTTCCTTCCTTCCCCATCTCCAACCTCCTCCCACCCTGCTTGAAGCCTTAACTCGGCCATCCAGTATAATTTCCTCTTTTGCTCCCTCACCTTCCTCCTCCTCCTCCTCCTCTTCCCCCCACCTCTCCTCATCCACCTCCTCCTCTCCTCCTTCCTTCCCTCAGTTCCTTCCCCATCCATTCCTTCCTTCCCTCCCTCCTCCTCTTCCCCCAGGCACTCCCCATCCAAGATTCCTCCCTCCTTCCTTCCCCCACCTCTCCTCGATCCTCTTATCCTCCTCCCCCCATCCTCCTCTCCCCCCTCACTATCTAAATGCCTGGTAATTATGCCCAAAGCCATCCGATCAGATTGGAGGGACTAATCACTGGCGCCCCATCATTCATCTACGAAATGGTGACAAGGTAACGGTATTGGGGTTACTACTCGCTTATCGATAATAAACAAGTCCGAACGCACGCGAGAACCCACCGGATGGAGGAGAGGGGGGGGGGAGAGAGAGAGAGAGAGAGAGAGAGAGAGAGAGAGAGAGAGAGAGAGAGAGAGAGAGAGAGAGAGAGAGAGAGAGAGAGAGAGAGAGAGAGAGAGACAGACTAGAGAGAGTAGAGAGAGAGAGAGAGACAGAGAGAGAGAGAGAGAGAGACAGAGAGAGAGAGACAGAGAGAGAGAGAAAAGAGAACGAGAGAAGAGAACGAGAAAGAGAGAAGAGAACGATAAAAAGACAAAAAAAAAAAGAGAGACACACACACAGCCAAAAGAGGAGAGCCAAGCGTCACCCAGCCCGAAACTCCACCATACACCAAACCGAGACGTCCAGGTGAGTGAGATCGCGCCCACTCACCTGCCCCAACCCCCCCTCACACCCACCCCCGCCCCCTTATCCATTGCCCCTCGCGTGATGGATGAAAGATCGCGCCTGACGGGTTGCGCCGGGTTGCGAGTGTCATTTTCTAGCTCGGCAATTTCGCCTCGGATTCAATCTAACCTTTACTGCAACCCATTTTTCAATCGACTTGGGCTGCGTGCGCTGTATGGACGCAAGTGTGCGAATCCCTTGATCGAAATCTACCAGGACCAAGTAGACGAATGGAACGCAGTAACAAATTCAACAAAACCGACAGCGCAGACAACGACGCCGTGACAACAACTGCAACAAAGCAACAGCAAAATCCGCCACTGACAACACCGACAAACCACACTCAGACAAAACCAAAACCGTAAACAAAGCAACAAAACCAGAACACGCTGACACCACAAAACCAAAACCGTAAACAAAGCAAAACAAAAAACCAGAACACGCTGACGCCACCGAAAACGACAACCGCCGCTGCCAACACCGACGAACGACGACAATCGGAGCCTGCCTCGAGACGGCTCCCCGGCACCGCAACACGAGCAGATTCCGACGCAGCCATGACCTTGAGCTGCCGAGCCTCCACCTGAGTCGTCCTCGCTCGGCCAGTGAGGGTCTGGGCGCGTGTGGGAAAGAGAAAGAGACAGAGAAAGACAGGGAGAAAGAGACAGAGAAACACAGAGAGAAAGAGACAGAGAAACACAGAGAGAAAGAGAAAGAGAAACACAGAGAGAAAGAGAAAGAGAAACACAGAGAGAAAGAGACAGAGAAAGACAGAGAGAAAGAGAAAGAGAAACACAGAGAGAAAGAGAAAGAGAAACACAGAGAGAAAGAGACAGAGAAAGACAGAGAGAAAGAGAAAGAGAAAGCTAGATAGATATATATATAGATAGATAGATAGACAGATAGAGAGAGAAATTCATCTGTATCAACCCATCTCTATCTATAAATCTATCTATTCCCACTTCCCCACACCCCCACACCTGCCCGAAAAACGAATGCTCTTTTTATTCATGTTTCGAAGACAGGATCTGGGAGACCGTTAATTCAAGCAAAAGCAACCTCGACTCTCTCTCTCTCTCTCTCTCTCTCTCTCTCTCCCTCTCCCTCTCCCTCCCTCCCCCCCCCCCCATGGCGTAACCAACCCAAAGCCAAACAACACAAAACCAAAACAAAAATACATCGATGATAGTAATAATAAAATACACACAGAACAGCTGACGATGACAAACACTCTAAATATAGCAACGCGTAACCTTTTTAACACACACGCTACGAAAAGCAAATACCAAATGCCAATAGAGTCAGAGATAAAAAATGGAACAAGAGACAGAGGGGATGGAGAGAGAGAGGGGGGAGGTAAGAGAGGGAGAGAGGGAGAGAGGGAGAGAGAGAGAGAGAGAGAGAGAGAGAGAGAGAGAGAGAGAGAGAGAGAGAGAGAGAGAGAGAGAGAGAGGAAGGGAGGCAGAAGAAATGAGGATGAAGGAAGGAAGGAAGGAAAGATGGAACGAAAGAGGAAAGGCAGGAGGAGGAGGAGGAGGAGCAGAGAAAATGAGCGAGAACGGGGAGCAAGCGAAGAAAATGAAAGGCTGGAGGGAGAAGGGCGGGCGAAAGGAGGGAGAAGGAAGGAGAAAAGGGAGAAGGAAGGAGAGGAGGGAGAAGGAAGGAGAAAAGGGAGAAGGAAGGAGAGGAGGGAGGAGGGAGGAAGGGCGAAGGAAGGGAGGAAGGGGGAGGGGAGGAGGAGCGTTGATTAAACGGCAATCGCGAGGAATGACGTGTTAAAGAGGTTACGAGGGCGCGCTTAGCTACCAAGAAGGGAGGAAAGGTTCGTCCAAATAACATTATTATTACCACACACACACACACACATGCACTCGCGCATATGCACATTCTCTACATTCTCTTTCTTTTTTTCTTTCTTTCTTCCTTCCTTCTCTAAATTTTCTTTATTTACTTCTTTATTCCCTTCATTTCTTTCTTTTTTCATTTCTATTTCCCCTCCCTCCCTGCCTCCCCCTCTCTCACACCTCTCCCCATACCCCATAGTTGTCCTCCCTCAAACGGACCTACAAATGCAGGAAGAACAACTATGCCAAGGCCGCGAGAGAGAGGGGGGGAGGGGGGAAGGGGAGGGTGTAGAGGAGGAGAGAGGAGGGGATAGGAAAAGAAGAGTAGAGAAGAAGAGAGGAGAGGAGTGTACAGGAGGAGGAGAGGAGAAAGTAGAGGAGAAAAGGGAGTGAAAGGGGTAGAGAGGGATGGGGAGAGAGAGAGGAGAGGAGCTCACCGCAGCGAAGGGCAAGACACAACCCTACCCTCTCACCCCCAACCCCACCTCCTCTTCCTCCCCCTCCCCTTCCCCTTCCCCCTTCCCCCCCTCCCCCATACCCACGCCCCAACAGGCCTCGTCGGTAAACAAAGTCAAGGCCTATCGGTGCCGCGCCAATCCCCCCGCGAATCCCGGCGGCGGCGGCGGCGAGCGAGACCAAGCGGCAGGTGGCGACAGATGGCGACAGATAAGCGCATCCAGGCCAAGGACGCACCAGCTGTCAACGGCCGTCCGCCTGCCTGCTTGCCCGCCGTCATTCCGCGAGACGACGGCCATCCGGAGTGAGAGGGAAAGGGTGAAAAGAGAGAGAGACAGACAGAGATGGAGAGAAAGAGATAGAAGTCGCTGGAAATATATATTCCAGATGGAGATGATGGAGAGGGAGGGAGGGAGGGAGGGAGAGAGGGAGAGAGGGAGAGAGGGAGAGAGAGAGAGAGGGAGGGATGGGGATGGAGGGGGGAGGGGTAATAGGCTCCCACTCAAATCTCACAGCCACCAGCAAGACCAGAAGCCGCAGAAACAGGAGTGAAGGAAGAGAAGTAGTAGGAGGAGGAGAAAGAAAGAAAGAAAAGGAGCAAAAGGAGAAAAAAAGACAAGAAACGAAAAAAAAAAAAAAAAAAAAAAAAAAAAAAAAAGATGGAACAAACTGGAGCAAAAACCTCCCGCACCAACCCCGCTCTTAAACGTGGCGGCCGAGCTAACCCCCGAAAGTGCAGACGGGCGGCGCGGTGAGGTCTTGGGGGTTACGAATGACGATATGGGCGGGGGAGTGGGAGGGGGGAGAGGGGGAAGAGGGGGAGAGGGAGGGGGAGAGTGCAGGAGAGAGGGGAAGAGGGAGAGTGAGAGAGAGGGGGAGAAGAGGGAGAGTGCAGAGAGAGGGGGAAGAGGGAGAGGGAGAGAGAGAGGGTGGAAGAGGAGAGGGAGAGGGACAGAGTGGAATAAAGAGGGAGAGAGAGGGTAAAAGAGGGAGAGAGAGAGAGGGTAACAGAGGGAGAGAGAGAGGGGGCATAAAGGGGGAGAGGGGGCGTTCAACCCGCGAGAGAAGCGCAACAGTAACAACAGGCTCCCCGCAAACTGGTTTCCTGGAAGACGCTGACCTACTCTAAAAAGAGGGACCTGCAAAGCCCCCACAAATCCACCCGAGGGGGAAAAATGGACACGCACGCCCGCATGCATATTTATACCACAAACAAACCCGGCAGCCGAAGGGGAAGCCGCGGACGCAAACCCGGGCGTCGGATTCCGCTTCAGTTAAGTTTCTTCCAGTAGCGAGGCTTCAGCAAGAGGGCACAACACCTGACCAGAATCCAAACACAAAGGAGAGCTGGGCAGCACGTTGGGAAAGCTGAGGGGAGGAGGGGGAGGGGGGAGGGGGCAAGGGGCAAGGGGGAGGTAAAAGGGACAAGGGGGGAGAGAGAGGGAGGGAAAGAAGAGGGAGGGAGGAGGAGGGAGAGGAGGGAGGATAGTGGAGAGTAGAA
>NC_091570.1:4153486-4168355 GCF_042767895.1 Penaeus vannamei | reverse complement strand
TGAAGATAATAGCCAAGAGAGAAAGAAAGAGGAAGGGAAGAAAGGAGTCAGAGAGAAAAAAAAGAAGCTAGGCTGGGTCAGGGAAGGAAAAATGAGAGACTAGACAAGGACAAAAACAAAAACGGGAACGAAGGAAGAACAAAAAATAAAGGGGGGACACGTGGCTACAGCACGGAAGGAGGGAAGAAAGGAGGAAAGGAGGAAAGGAGGAAAGGGAGGGAGGGAGGGCAGGGCAAGGCCGTTGGGGAGACCTGCGCCGTGCTGTGACCCTCGCCGCCCTCCCACGCCCGCTCTCCGAAACAAGAAAGACCCCGAGAACATTTAAGTATAATCTCCGGGATTTAATAGCGCTCGGCGACCCAGTGGAAACCCGAGAGGACCTGATGGGACTCGGCGGCAATAGGACCGAGATCGCCCCCGACGTCTCTCGACTCAGAGGGACAGGCCCCGATACACCCGCCCGTTTCCCCCCTAAAATAAAAAAAAAATGATCCCGTCAAATTCGAAACCCGGATTCGGGGGGAAGACCCAATGTAAACACGCCTCGATCCCTTGAATCTCAGGCAGAATTCCACCCCGATTCCATAGCCCTCGCGCCCCTCCCCTTCTTACCTCCCTCAGCCCCTTCGTCGGTTCTAAAATGACGATCTCTTCCCCTGACTCCCTCCTTCTGCCTACCCATTACGAACTGATCCCAAAGTCTGTAACTAGTTCGCTGCGAGGATGGGGGCTGTGGAGAGGCTGAAGAGGAGGGGGGGGATTTAGGGGGAAGGAAGGGTGGGGAGCAGGGGAAAGGGAAAAGGGGAGGGGGAGGAAAGCTGAGTAAAATAGAGAAATAGAGGAGGGGGAGGGAGGGGGAGAGAGAGAGAGAGAGAGAGAGAGAGAGAGAGAGAGAGAGAGAGAGAGAGAGGGGGGGGGGGGGGGGGGGGGGGGTTGAGTGTGTGTCCGAACCTTTATAGAAGAAAACAAAACAGATAAGGAAAGACCAACAGCAAGAAATAGAAAGAGGGACGCAGATGGAGAAAGAGACAGAGGAAGAGAACGTCACTCCAGCCCCCATTCCCGGCCGGCCAAGGTAGCAGAATGACAAAAGGCACAGAGTGTGTCACGTCAGCGATGGCCAGATTACTGCCCACGGAGCACGCTGACCCGAAGGCCTGATCAATAAAGATGGTCCTGGGGACGGAGAAAGATAGAGGCAGGAAGAGGGAAAGTGAAAAGGGAAGGGGGGAGAGGAGGGGGGGTGGGGTAAAGGAGAGAAAGGGGAAATGAGTAGTGGGGAGAGAAAAAGAGAAAAAAGAAAAAAAAAAACAGAAAAAAAATAGGAAGAGAACGAAGAGAAAAAAAACTATAAAAAAAGAGACAAAACAAAACAAAATGAAAGCAAAGACAAACCCCCACCCCACCACCTCCCCCACGCCCCGCAGCCCGACAGCGAAGCCCGACCAAGGGCCCTTTTTTTGGACCTTGGCATCACAGAGCAATACGCCCCTCGTTCGTGCTGCTGTTCTCTGCACGCTGCTGGGGGACCCGGGCGGGGGAAAAAGAAACTGCAACGGCACTCGACAGGGAAAGCCTTTATTTTTTTCACTTTTGTTGTCGCTATGCGTTCTCTCTCGTATGTTTTAATCTTGTTATTCTTCGCCTTTTACGTATTCTTTTTCTTTTTAATCTGCTGTCTCTTGCCTTCTTTATCATTCCCTCCGATTCCCGAGGGCAGGTCCAACAGCACTCGACAGCGACAGCGTTCTTTATTTCTACTCTCACAATTCTTTGCTCCCCGTTTTTTTCTCTCTCGCTATTCTTTACATCTTTCGTCTCTTCTCTTCTCTCTTCTCTCTTCTCTCTCTCGCCTCTACCCCTCTTTATCACTCTTTCTGATTCCCAAGGGCGCGAGGCAACAAGCAGCTACAACAGCAACAAGCAGCCAGGCGGCTCCCGGTGCAGGTGTCCCCGCGGCCGCCCTGGGGGACCACGCAGCAGGAAAAGCAATAACAGTGACAGAAGAAGAAGGAAGTATTGCTATCCCATGCTTTCTCTCTCCCTCTCTCTCTCTCTTTTTGTTCTTTCCCCTTTTTTTTTCCCCCTCTCTTCCTCCCTCCTTCTCTCTCTTTCCCTATCCATCCCCATTCCCCCCATCCCAGAAGCACCAGACCCTCCCCCCCAACCCCTCCTCCCCTTTCTTCCCCCTTTCCCTTCCTTTTCCTTCCTTCCCTTCTCTTCCTTTTTTCCCCTTCCTTCCATCCCTCTCCCTCCTTTCTGCCTCTCTCAATCCTCCCTTCCCACCATCCCCTCTCCTTCCTCCCTTCCCTATCACTTTCCTTCCTCCTCTCCTTTCCCTAACCCCCCCTTCCCCCAATCGCTTTCTCCTCTCCCCCCCCTCCACCTCCTTTTCCTTGGGGAAAAGGGGGAATGCTAAGGAGAGACTCTGGCCACCGGGTGTCGTCCTAGTTCTCCAACTGTCGCTCCTTTCTCCCTTTTCGTCGCTGCCTATTTCTATTTCAATCGTTATCGTCGCCCGTGATGGGAGCAGGTATCAAATAATGGAAGGAACCAAGAGAGGCATAAACTAACAGGGAAAAAAATAGAGAATACATACAATAAAAAGACAAACAGATAGATAGATAGATAGAGAAATAATGATAAGGAACGATGGGGAGGTACGGAGTAGCGCCCACGCCCAAAAAAGCGAAAAGGGAAAACAAAAAAGCTTGCGCGTCGGGGGGAATAGCCATGAAAAGGAAGGAAAGGAGGAAAGAAACAAGAGAGGAAGAGAGAGGGGGGGGAAAAGAAGGGGGAGAAAGAGAGAAAAAGAAAAAGAAGAAGAAGAGAAGAAGAGAGAAGTCCCTTTCCGACACTAATACCGACACGGAAGTCTGGCGCTGATCATTAAGTACCCCATATCTCTCTACCTACATAGCCATCTCACCCACGCACTGACTCACACTCACTGACTTACTGACTCACTGACTACTACTACTCACTACTTACTCACTACTCACTACTTACTCACCTACTCTCTCTCTCCCTCTCTCTCTCCCCCTCCCCCTCTTTTCTTTCCTTCCTTTCCTTTTTTTCCCCTCCCTTCCCCTCCCCCTCCACCCCCCCCCCACCCCCCCCCCCCCATTTCCCTTCCCCTCCCCCCCCCCCCTTTTCCTTTCCCCCCCTCCCCCACCCCCTTCCCTTCCAATCCCCCCTTCCATTCCACCCCACCCCCTTTAAAAACCCCCATTCCCACCTCCCCCCCACCTTTCCCCCCCCCCCTCCCTACCTCACCCCTACTCTTCTCCGCCCACCCCTTTACCCTCCCCCCCCCCCACCCCCCACCCCCACCCCCCACCCCTACCTCCCCGCCCCTCCCCCCTCCCCACCCCCCCCCCCTACCCCCTCACCCCCCACCCCCGCCCCCTACCCCCTCACCCCCACCTCCCCCCTACCCCCCCCCATTCCTCCCGCCCCCCCCCCCCCCTCCCCCTACCCACCCCCTACCCTCACCCCCACCCCCCCCCCCTACCCCCCCCCCCCTCCTCGCCTCAAAATCCATCACACAATGGGGCCCATTTTAGGCCCCCCTTCCCATTAACCCCCGCCGGCTGAGCTTTTACCCCGGGGCATTTCTCGGGTTTTAAAAATAAAGTCGAGACAGGGGGGGAAGTGGGGAGGAGGAGGAGGTAGGGGGGGAATGGAGGAGGAGGTGGGGGGGAATGGAAGGGGGGAGGTGGGGGGAAAGGAAAAGGAGGAGGGGGGGGAAAAAGGTGGGGGGAAAGGAGGGAGGAGGTGGGGGAATGGGAAAGGAGGAGGTGGGGGAATGGAGGAGGGAAATGGGGAAAAGGGGAAAGTCTCTTTCTTTCTCCTTCCTTCCTCTCCCCTTCCCACTTCCCTCGTCCCTCTTCCCTCTCTTCCCCTTGACGCGCCAATGACAGTCATTCCGATTTTTGTTCCGAAAGTCAAACACCAACTTCAGTAATATCCTCATCCAGACGAAAAGAAAAAAAAAAAAAAAAAGAAAAAGAGAAAAAAAAAGGTCTGGCTGGGAAGGGGTCGAAGAAACACGGAATCCACACTAGTTCTTGCGTCTCCAGGCGAAGAGGAAAGAGGGAAGGGAAGGAAAGGACGAGGAGAGGGAAGGAGCAACAGAAAGAAGGGAAGACGGGAGGAAGGATATGGTAGGGAAGGGAGAAAGGCGGGGAAGAAGGGAGCAAGGATATGGAGGGGAAGGGAGAAAGGCAAGGGTGAGGAAGGGAGACAGGTGTCGAAGGGAGGGGAGAAGAAATGGGAGGAGGAAGGGGGAGGGGAGGGGGAGAGAGAAAGGGAGAAAGCGAGGGCAAGGAATAAAGGCCACGAATAAGGGAGGCAAACTGTGGAGATGAGAAAAAGAAACGAACGACGAACAAAAAAAAGAAAAATGAGAAAAAAAAAAATCTTTGAGAAATCGCGAGACATCCACAGATTGATACTTCACCGCTACCAAACCCCCAAACAAACAGACCTCCGCATACGATTCCACGCCACGAGCAAGAGGAGACCACTTGCACATACCCAGAGAACGCAAACCTACAACGCTCCGACGAAGAAAAGTCCCCGCCGCGTCGCCCTCAGTGCTTGCATCTCTCGCGGAGCCGTCGGGTAGCTGCTGTCGGTCACCCGCTGTCGGCAAGCTGTTTACATACGGGAGATTGCGGCCTACGGCTTTCCTGTCGGTATCTTTTGTTTTCTTCCTCTATGCCACTTCCTGGCTTTGCTTTTGTTCCCACGACAGTCCATGCAAAGAAGTATACTCACTCAGGCAAGCGTGCATATATACAATTTGTCCCATGCCTCGACCTCTGTCTATCTATCTATTTGTTTTTTTTTCTTTTCTTTGTGAGTGTGTGCGTTCACTTGTCGGATTGCTTGCCTCCGAAAGAGCACTGCAAAAATCAAGCATGCCAAGCGTACCTTCGTTGCAATATAATCTCCAGAGTACACACTGCAGCACAACGCATTATTGACACAAACGCAAATAAACGCGCAAACAGACATGTCCCGAAGCAGACAGTCGCTCTCCCCACGTCGGGAAAGAGGGAGAGAGAGAGAGAGAGAGAGAGAGAGAGAGAGAGAGAGAGAGAGAGAGAGAGAGAGAGAGAGAGAGAGAGAGAGAAATAGTAGAAAGCTAGACAGAGAGACAGACAGACATGAGAGACAGATACACACACATATATATACATGTATGTAGTACACATACACACGACAACCACATACACACACATGTTCATGTTTACATGCTACATGCTATTACACGCCATGACACGCATATATTACAGTAGCTGACATGAGCGAGAGAGCGAGAGAGCAGAGTTTGTGAGCTTGTTACGAGCGCAAATCACATAACAGGACCCACGCAACACCATGCAAAACGAACCCCTCCATCTGCCACACACACCCAAGCACACACGCACGAGCCCTAAGAACACATGTCCCGGCGCACAAGCACCCCAGCCAGCAGCAGGGCGGCAAGTGTGCAGGAGGAGGAGCTGTTCGGACGTCGAGGGGGAGGGGGGGGCAAGGTGGCGTCTAGGTGGCGTCTAAGTGGAGTCCAAGTGGAGTCCAGATGGGGTTCTAGGTGGGGTCCAGGTGGGGTCCAAGTGAGGTTCTAGGTGGAGTCCAGGTGAGGTTCTAGGTGGGGTCCAAGTAAAGTCCAGGTGAGGTTCTTGGTGGGGTCCAAGTGGAGTCCAGGTTGGGTTCCAGGTGGGGTCCAGGTGGGGTCCAAGTGAGGTTCTAGGTGGGGTCCAAGAGGAGTCCAGGTGGGGTTCCAGGTGGGGTCCAAGTGGAGTCCAGGTGGGGTCCAGGTGAGGTTCTAGATGGTGTCCAGGTGGCCCTGATTAGATTACCGAGCGAGCCGCAACGACGGTCGGCGAATGCAGACGCCCTCCCAGCTCGACCGGCCACGCCTAACCCCCTCCCCCCTTTTCCCTTCTTTCTCTTTCTTTCTTTCTTTCTTTCCGACAGGTTCCCTCTGTGCCTTTGCCTTTGCCTGCTTCCCTTCTTGCTTGCCTGCCTGTCCCTAGTTTTCTGGATCGAAAGTTTTATTTTCTCTCTTCCTCTTTCTCTTCCTCCCCTCTCAACTCTCCCCTCGCATCCTATCTCTCCGCATTTACCCAGTCTAGCCACCAGTCTATCTTCCATTCTCTCTCTCTCTCTCTCTCTCCTTCTCTCATTCGGCCCCTCTCCCTCCTCTTCGTTTCCGTTTGCTTTTGTTTTCCTTCTCCATCTCCGCTCTCATTCTCTTTCCCTTTCCCTTCCCCTCCCAAAACAAAGGACAAAAATGAGAGAAAGAAAGAAAGCGAAAAAGCCACGCCTTTATTCTCCGACCCAGAAAATATTTCCCTCGGAAGGGTGTACCTGTGCCGCCGTCTTTGTTTACACCGGCGCGCTGATGACGTCCGCGACATGACGTCATGGCGAAGGCGTCGCCACTCGAATTGCCAACTTCTAGGCACTAAAATAATTCTTAGAAAGGCACACGTACAGGCTCTAAAAATACACACAGACACACAGACACAGACACAGACACAGACACAGACACAGACACAGACACAGACACAGACACAGACACAGACACACATACATACATACATACATACATACATACATACATACATACATACATACATACATACATACATACATACATACATACATACATACATACATACATACATACATAGCACTCCCTCACTCATCTCACTCACTCACTCACCACTTCACTCACCATCACTCACTCACTCCACTCACTCACTCGCTCGCTCGCTCGCTCGCTCGCTCACTCACTCACTCACTCACTCACTCACTCTACTCACTCACTCACTCTACTCTCTCTCTCACACACACACACACACAATGGCCATTATTGTTGCAGACACACCCACAAAAAAAAAAAAAAAAAAAAAAAAAAAAAAAAAAAAAAAAAGCAACTACTCAAGACATCGCCACACGGACAACCCGTAAAAACCCGTCAAAACGAGAATAAAAAACAGAAAAAAAGTGGGAGAAAAAAACACCAGCGCCCGAACACGACGGAAACTTCGGCGATGAGCTCCGTGCGCCTTTAACGTTGCACAAAGAAATTCATAACAACTTCGCTCCCAATATCGAATTACTCCGCTCTCGGATGTCGGACGTCATCGCCGCACAATAAGGGAGAGGGAGAGGGAGAGGGAGAGGGAAGGAAGGGGAGAGGGAGAGGAAGGAGGAGAGGGGAGGAAAGAGAGAGGGATAGAGAAGGATGAAGGAGAAGGAGAGGGGAGGAAAGAGAGAGGTAGAGGGAGAAGGAGAGGGAAGGAAGGGGAGAGGGGGAGGGGAGGAATGAGGGAGGAGGAGAGGGGAGGAAAGAGAGAGGGAGAGGGAGAAAGAAAGAATGAGGGAGAAGGAGCGAGAGCGGGAGAAGGAGAGGGAAGGAAGGGGAAAGAGGGGAAGGGGAGGAATGAGGGAGGAGGAGAGGGGAGGAAAAGGAGAGGGTGAGGGAAGGAATGTGGGAGAGGGAGTGTTAAAGCAGGAATGAGGGAGAAGGAGAGGGAAGGACAGAGAGAGAGAGAATGGACAGGGAAAGGAAGAGGGGGAAGTGGGAGAGAGAGAGAGATGGACACAGGGAGAGAGGGGGTGAGAGAGAGAGAAAGAGAGAGAGAAAGAGAGAGAGGGAGGGAGGGAGAGGGGGAGTCAGGGAGAGAGAGGGAGAGAATGGAGGCGAAACTATGAGAATCAATAACGAAGGAAAGATCAAAGAGAGAGAAAAAACAAATAATACCTATAACAATAATAATAATAATAATAATAATAAAAGAAAAAGAGAAAGAGAACAGAAGCAAAAAAAGGACAGATAAGAAGCGCGCTACAACTTTCCCCCGGGGGCCATTTTACCAAGAAATTAATTCTCTCTTTTCAACTAACTTCGAGTCGCGTCTCCTCCTTCCTCCTCTACTGCGCCACTCCCCATCTGCATTTGCCAATTTTCTCCTTCGCACTCTCTCTGTCTCGCCGTCTCTCTGTCTCTCATTCTTTCTCTTTCTCTTTCTCTTTCTCTCTCTGTCTCTGTCTCTCTCCGTCTCTCTGTCTCTCTCTTTTCACACTCCTTCCTCTTTTCCTCACCTCTCTTCATTCACACTCGTCTCTCCTGTTCTGTCTTCTGTCTCTATCTCTCTCTTTTTCACACCTCTTCCTCTTCCTCTCCCTCTCCCCTTCTCTCCCTTTTCCTCTCTCATTCTAGAAGGAGAGGGGAGAGGAGGAAGAAATGGAAGAAGAAGAAGAAGAAAAAGAAGCAGCAGCAGCAGGAGGAGACGAAGAATAGAAGGCACTGGAGAAGCGGAGAGAATAGGAAGAGGGACAACGAGAAGAAAAGTCATTAATGATGATACCTTGATCTTGGACGAGCGTGCGCGCGCGTGATCCAACTAATAAAATGAATCTTTTAGAACGTCAGTCGGACAAAGACACGAAGACTGACAAAGAAATGAAAGTGGGAGAGGGAAAGGGAGAGGGAGGGAGGAAGGGAAGGGAGGGAAGGGGGAGAGTTTGTGTGTGTTGAGGGGGGGGGGGTTGTGTGTGTGTGCGTGCAGAGTGCGTGCACGTGTTCGTTTCTATACGTATGAATACACACACACGCACTACGCTGAAAAAAAAAAGAAAGAAAAAAAAAAAAAAGCGACAGGGCAACAGAGTCAATCAGCCGGACATCCCGCTCTGCAGCATCGCGAAGCAGGCAAATAACGCCCCAACACGCTTTTCGCGCCATAAGCATGACCTTCATCTCCCTCCTCCCTCTCCCTCTCCCACCTAGTGCATCCCCCTACTCCCTCTAAAGTCTCCCCATCCCTCTCACTCCCTCCTCATCCCCCCTTCTACCTTCTGCTCCCTCCCCCTCTCTTCCCCCCCTGTCCCACCCTATCCCCCTCTTCCTCCCTCTCCTCTCCTCCCTCATCCCACACCCCGCCTCCTCCACTCTCCCTCCCCATCCCCACCCACCCCATCCCTCCTCTCTCCCTCTTCCCAACCCATCCTCCCTCTCCCTCCCCACCCCCATCCCCACCTCTCCTTCTCCCCTCCTCCCTCTCCCCTCCCCACCCCATCCCCACCCCCCTCCTTCCCTGCCTCCCTCTCCCTCCTCCACTTCCTGATCCCCCCCTCCCTCTCTCCCTCCCTCATCCCCCACCCCCTCCTCCCTCCCTCCCATCCCTCTCTCCCTCCCCAGCCCCTCCCTCTCCCTCTCCCCTCCCCCCTCCCCCTCTCACATCCCATCCCCTCAATAATCCCCTCTCTCCCTCCTTCCCCCTCCCTCCCCACCTCCTTCCTCCCTCTCCCTCCCCATCCCCACCCCCTCCCTCTCCCTCCCACCCCCTAATCCCCACCCTCCTCTCCTTCCCGCCCGTAGAAGGGAATCCTCCTCCACCTCCAGCGCGGGGACACCTGGTCACGCAGCCTCCGTCGCCATCAGTCACCGAAGGACAAGGAAATCGTCAGGAGGCAACAAGGAGATGGATATTTTCGATCCTCTCCCACTAGCGGATGACAATGCTACCGAGACTGCAAGCAATAAAATTTGCATGGGTGAAAAAGTTCACAAGATATGAGGACGAGGGTGAAGAAGAAGAGGAGGAGGAAGAAGAGGAAGAAGAAAGAAGAGGAACAAGAGGAAGAAGAAGAAGAGGAAGAAAAAAAGAATAGGAAAAACAACAAGAAGAGGAACAAAAAGAAAAACAACAACAAGAAGAGGAACAAAAAGAAGAACCAGAGAAAGAAAAGGACGAGGAAGAAGAAGAACAACAACAACATGAAGAGTAAAAAAAAAAGAAAGAAAAGTATGAGTACGAAGATGGAGGGAGGGGGGAGGAGAGAACTTAGCAAGAGAACGGAGAGCGAGAGAAAAAAAATCAAAACAAGAATAATCAAGAGCAAATCCCCTCTCGTTCTCCCTTTCATCGCGTTCCTCTTTCGCCATTACACTTATTCCCTCGTAAGGGTCGATCGCGCCCCCGTCCCCGTCCCCGTCCTCCCTCCGTCCCCCCCGTCCCCCCCGTCCCCGTCCCCGCCCCCGTCCCCATCCCAGTCCCAGTCCCCGTCCCCCCGTCCCCCCGTCCCCGTCATTCCCGTCCCCCCCGGTCCCCGTCCCCGCCCCCTTCCCCGCCCGCAAACAATCTGCAGCGACAGCAGGCGAGCGCCATTTGCATACGCCGGGAGTCCTTACGTACGATAAATCATCGCGATAAATCGTTCGTCATTTCCATAAAACAGACATCGACTCCTCGCCGGCGCGGCGCTTCTCTCGCCTCTTCCTCCTCCTCCTCCCTCCTCACTCTTTCTCCCCCCCCCCCCCCGTCTTCCTCCTCTTTCTCCCTCCTGTCTTCCTCCTACTCCTTTCTCCCTACTCCTACTCCTCCTCCCCTGTCTTCCTCCTTCCCTTTCTCTCCTCCCCTCTTCCCTCCTACTCTTACTCCCCTACTCACTTTCTCCCCTCCTACCCCCCCTGTCCTCTTCCTCTTTCTCCCCTCCTACTCCCCCCCCCCGTCTTCCTCCTCATTACTCCTCTCCCTCTTCCTCCTCTTCCTACTCCTACTCCTTTCTCCCCCTCCTACTCCCCCTTCCGTCTTCCTCCTCTTCTTCTCCCCTCCCTCTTCCTCCTCTTCTTACACCCCTACTCCTACTCTCCCCTTTCTCCACTCCTACTCCCCCCATCCTCCCTTCCTCTTTCTCCCCCATCCTCCCGTCCTCCTCTTTCTCCCTCTTCGTCCTCCCCCCCCCCTCCCCTGTCCTCTTCCTTGCATCTCTTTAACTTGATTTACAACCGTTAAAACAAAGAAAATTCACGAGGAAATATACATCTACATTCATAAAATAGATACGAATAAAAAGCACAGGCAAAAATAAACAAACTGCTTTAATAACAAACACAAACAATCTGCTAAAAAAAAAAAATGCGAAACTGAAAGATCGAGATATTGATAAAGACAAATAAATAGACAAACAAGTGAGATTAATAGACAAGACAAAACAAACAGACATACAGAGAAAAGAGACTAACAGACACACAAATTAGCAGACAAACAGCCGTAAAGAAAAGACAGATAATATGAAAAAAAAACACGTGGAAACACACAAAATCGTGAACCAAACGCGAAGAAAGATGCTGCAGTCTGTTACCATGGCAACCGGACCTGCTAACATCTAACCTGCGAGATATCGCTTCGACTGCTTTGAGGGATATAATGAAAGAAAAAAAGAAGAGATCAAATAGAAAAGAAAGAAGGAATAGAGGAAAGAAAAGAAAGATAAATGCGAATTGGAGGAAAGAAAAGAAAGATAAATGGGAATTAGAGGAAGAGGGAAAGAAAGATTAGGGGAAAGTGCAAAGATCGAGGGAAGAGAGGAAAGAAATAAGGATTAGAGGTAAAAGGAAAGAAGGAAAAAACGGATGGGAAGAAAAGGAAATGAGAATAGAGGAAAGAAGAAAGAAAGATATAAGAGAGGAAAGAGGCAAAAGGAGAGACACAAGAATGGAGAAAAGGAAGAAGGAAGAGATGAAAGAGGAAATGGAGAAGGAAGAGAGGAAAGAGGAAACAAGGAAGACAGGAAAGAGGGAAGAGAGATGGAAGAGACGAGAGAAGAAATAAAGAAAGACGACGCAAAATCGAACCGGAAGAAAGAATATTGAAGGAAGGCAGACAGAGACAGACAAGAGAAAATCAGATACAAAAGGAAGAGAGGAAGAGAGAGTAGAAGCGAGCGAGCGGAAACCACAGGAGAGGGTGAGAAGAATACCCCCCCCCCTTCCTACCGCCATCTCCACGATGCATGTCACAAAAAAAGTCTCCCTCTCCCAAGTAAAGAAGAAGAAGAAGAAGAAGAAGAAGAAGAAGAAGAAGAAGAAGAAGAAGAAACAGAAAGGGGAAAAAAGAAGAAGCAAAGGAAAGGAAAAGAAGAAGAAAAGAAGAAAAAGAGGAAGCAAAAGAAAGAAAAAAAAGAAGAAAAGAAGAAAGAAAGAGGAATGATAGCCAAAAAGAAAGGAAAAAGAAGGAAGAAGAAAAAGAAAAAGAAAGAAGCAAAGAAAAAGAAAGGAAAAAAAGAAAGAAGAGAAAAGAAGAAAAAAGAAGAAGCAAAAGAAAAAAAAGAAGAAAACAAGAAGGAAAAAAAAATTACGAAATATAATCAAAAATAAAATATCGAGCCCCAAAGATAACTCGGTAAGATACACGAAAAGTTCCTTTGCTGCATCCCCTTTTATCCCCTCCCCCTCTCACCCTGTTTCTCTAATCCTTTCCTCCTCTTATTCTCCCTCTTCCTTGCCCTCTTGCTCATCTCTAACCTCTTCTCTTCTTCCTGTCTTGCCATTTCCTTCCCCTTCACCTTCTTCTCCTCCTCCTTTCACATCCTTTATTTTTTCTTCTCTTTTCAAACCATTCTTTATTTCTTTTCTTACTTCCCATCACCTATCTATTCCCAATCACTATACCTCCCTATAGCTTAACCCTTCCTTCCTCCTCCCCCTACCACCTCCGTCCCAAATCCCCATACACCTCCACCACCATTACCACCTCCTCCCTCCCGCCCCCCCTCTTATCCCTCCCCTATTTACACCCTTCTCCCCCTACCCCTACCCCCTACCCCATCTCCATTCACCACCTCCCCCCACTGCAATATCTTCCTGCCGCCTCCTTCTCCCCCTCCTCCACCCCCTTCTTCTCCTTCTCCTCCATCCACCACCACCTCCTTCTCCCCCCCTACCCCTTCTCCCATCTCCATCCACCACCACCTCCTTCTCCTTCTCCTCCATCCACCACCACCTCCTTCTCCCCCCTTTCTCCTCCATCCACCACCACCTCCTTCTCCTTCTCCTCCATCCACCACCACCTCTCCCTTCTCCCCCTACCCCTACCCTACCCCATCTCCATCCACTGCCTCCTCCCCACATCTTTCCGCGGCCACCTTCTCCCCCTCCTCCACCCCACTTCTTCTCCTTCTCCTCCATCCACCTCCACCTCCACCTCCTTCTCCCCCTCACCCATCCCCCCACCTCTTTCTACCCCATCTCCCCGCACCTCTGACGTCACAGGGGCGCCAAGGGCCCTCGTCTCGGTCGATCTCCTCCCCCTCCCCCCTCCCCCTCCCCCTCACACTTCAGGTAACTGCAGCGGCGGCGGCGGTGGCAGCGTGATGACGTCATGCTAGACCCTGTGGCCTCCCTGGACAACCCCCCCCCCCCACCACCACCACCACCATGCGAAAAAAAAGACTAGAATGAAAGGAGACAGAAGAGAGGAAGAGAAGAAGGAAGAGAGGGAGAAAGAGAGAAAGGGAGGGAGGGACGGATGGGAGGGGAAAGAAGGAAGGAAATAAGGAAGGAAGGAATGGAGGGGGAAGGAGGGAGGAAGACAAGAGACCACGGAACCCAGAAAGTAATCTATGACAGATTAATAAAAAAGATAAGCACAGAGACAAATAGAAACACTAATGGCAGTAACATCAACAATAAGTACAACCACAACACAACAGCAATACTAATAATAACAATAACAATTTATCAATATTAACAACAATTCACAAACAATAAAAAAGTCGTAGGAGTAGCCATAGTAATAAAAACATTAATAATACCAACAACATCAATAAAAAAACAATCGTAGGAGTAGTCATAGTAATAACAACAACCTTCATAACAACAACAACAACACAACAGCCAATATACTCAGAATCCCAATCAATCCAAGGCATAAATCAACAGACCGGAAACCCGAAATGAAAAGATGCTAATGAGGCTAATAAGAGGAGGCGGCGGAGGAGGAGAGTGTCCACGAGGCAAGCAAAACTGCGCCCGGGGTCTCCTCCTCCTCCTCCTCCTTCACGCTTAAGCCGCACTATCTATCGCATCATCTTTATTGCCCACCCGCGCCTCCCGCCATCATCGGGCCGCCCTCCCCTCCCTTTTTCGTCTTCCCTCTCCTCCTCCCTTTTATTCACTCTCCACCTTTCACCTCGTCTTCCCTCTCCTCCTCCCTTTTATTCACTCTCCTCCATTCGGCCTCGCCCTTCTTCCTTCTTCGTCCATCTCGTCTTCCTTCTCCTCCTCCCTTTTATTCACTCTCCTCCATTCGGCCTCGCCCTTCTTCCTTCTTCGTTCTCCTCGTCTTCCCTCTATTCCTCCCTTTTATTCACTCTCCTCCATTCGCCCTCTCCCTTCCTCCTTCATCACTCACCTCGTCTTCCCTCTCTTCCTCCCTTTTATTCACTCTCCTCCATTCGGCCTCGCCCTTCTTCCTTCTTCGTCCATCTCGTCTTCCTTCTCCTCCTCCCTTTAATTCACTCTCCTCCATTCGCCCTCGCCCTTCCTCCTCCTTCGTTCACCTCGTCTTCTCTCTCTTCCTCCCTTTTATTCACTCTCCTCCATTCGCCCTCTCCCTTCCTCCTTAATCACTCGCCTCGTCTTCCCTCTCTTACTCCCTTTTATTCACTCTCTTCCATTCGCCCTCGCCCTCGCCCTTCTTCCTTCATCATTATCCTTTCCTTCCATGTTTCCCTTTCCTCTCTTCCTTAATTCCTCCCTTTTGCCCGGTCTGTCTCGCAATCCTCTCCTTCCCTGATCTTGGTCTTAACCCTATTCTAAATTTCTCCATCCCTCTCTTCCTCTCCCTCTCCATCATTTCTCGCTTAATTTCTCTTCGGCTAATTCTGTTTTATCCCTCCTTCGTCCAGTGCTTCCTATCTCCCCTCTTACTCTTTCTCGCTACCCCATCTTTCCACCTCCGTTCATCCTCATTTCTTGTTATTCCTGCCTTTCCTCTCTCTCTCTATTTTTTCATCTCCTTGCGTCTAATTTCTTCCCTCTATCCCTTTATTCCTTAATTCT
>NC_091570.1:4125986-4143486 GCF_042767895.1 Penaeus vannamei | reverse complement strand
TAAAGCAACGGAACAGTGAGTTAGGCAAATCCCCCCTACTCACATACACCTTACCCCCATCCCCCCTGTCCTCCTTTGTAGACATTCGACAACCTCGTTTCAAAACTCCTCCCTCCCCCTCCTTCCAACCCTTTAATCCTGCCCCATACCCACCTTCCAACCCTTTAATCCTACCCCATACCCCCCGCATGTACCCCCCCCTTGACCCCTTCAAGACCCCCCCAAACTGCCGTCTTTTCTTCAGTTATGGAACTCGATGCATCAGACGTCATCAAGCGAGAGAACCTTTAGTGAGAACGTTTATTGATACTTCTCCTTGCAACAAAAAACAAGGTCTATAAAAGAATAAAAAAAGAAATAATAATAATGGTGTACATCCCTGGTTATGTTGATAACCACATGTCCGTAAATCCTTCTATGTATGTAGCATTATGCACAGACTTGGTCAGTAAGCACTGCGTGGGGCTGATGTTTTCATATTATATTACATAAACGTATATGAATCAACGCCTCTGTCTCTGTCGGTCTCTCCTTTCCTTATTTTCTCTCTCCTCTCCTTCTCCTCGCCTCTCCTCCTCCTCTCCTCCACCTCCTCTCCTCGCCTCGCCTCGCCTCTCCTCCTCCTCCTCGCCTCTCCTTCTCCTCCTCCTCGCCTCTCCTCCTCCTCCTCCTCCTCCTCCTCCTCTCTCACCCATCAAGCCGAAGAGAAAAAGATACACGAGAGCATAACCCCATAACCTCGCCCCCCACCCCCCCACCCCACCCCTCTTCCCCTCCGAAGAAGCAGCCTTCCAGAGGACGTTCCGACTCCTCACCGAAGGAAGGGGGACCGCGGCCTCTGCATGACATGAGGAGCGAAAGAGGGGGGGGAGGGGGGGAAGGAGGAGAGTCCCTTAGGGGTTGCATGTTCCTTGGGGGAAGTTGGGGGGGGGAGTCCCTTAGGGGTTGCACGTTCCCCGGGGGTTAGTTGGGGGGGGTGAGGGGGGTGGTATGGGTAGTATATCATTCACTGTCCATGTCGGTTACAATTATTTATTTATCATCATGCAGCCCGTTCATATACAGGTAGTAATCTAATTGTGCTTTCTTAACCATACACTTTTTTCCTTTTACTAATAGTTTTTTTTTATAACAATACCACAACCAGACCGTACAAAACAGACCAACAAACCCGCGAATACATAACAAACAACAAGAGCCGGATGAACAAATACAAACAAATGAACAACCACCCACCTAGACACCTCTTTCCTCCACCACCACCACCGCACCGCCCCCCCACCCCTCGCCCCCCTCGAGTCACGCACAACGAAAAGTCAACTCCCGCAGATTTCGGCGAGGATAAGCAGACCAATAAACCCGCGAATACATAACAAACAACAAGAGCCGGATAAACAAATACAAACAAATGAACAACCACCCACCAAGACACCTCTTCTCTCCACCAACACCACCACCACCGTACCGCCCCCCCCACCCCTCGCCCCCCTCGAGTCACGCACAACGAAAAGTCAAATCCCGCAGATTTCGGCGAGGATAAGCGCCCCGGCGGAGACAAAGTGATATCAAAAGGATTTTATTTTAAAAGGGTTAAAAAAAGGAAAGAAAGAAAAAAAAAAAAACTCTTGAGGGAGCCACGGCGGTGTCAGCACCAGAGACCCCTTAGGGAAATACAGCCCCCCCCCCCCCCTGTCTCCTTTTCCCTCTCCCTCCCTTACACCAACCACGGGTATACAGTGCCCTTCCCCTGGTCCCCCCCCCTCCCCCTCCCTTACAAACTCCCTCCTCTCCTTCCCCTACACCCTCTCCCCCCTTCTCCCTCCCTTACACCCCTCCCTATACCGCTCCCCCGTCCCCCTGCCCCATCCCCTTAAACGCCCACACACATTACCCACACCCACGCCCCACGGAGACTTCCCTTTCAGAATATATAACTAAGAACACGCCCGCGACCGAATACAAACCAACCCTCAGCAGCTGCATCAGAAGGCGGGGAGGGGAAGGGGGAGGGGGGCCAGGAACCGGGGGGGAGGGGGAGGGGGAGGGGGGCCCAGGAAACCTGGGGGGAAGGGGTGGAAGGCTGAGGCAGGAACGGAGGAAGAGGAAGAGGAAGAGGAAGGTGGAAGATGGAAGGAGGAAGGAGCAAGGGGTGGTGGGGGGAGAGGAAGAAGGAATAGGGAAGGAGGCGGGCTTGGAACAGGGAAGAGGAGAATGGAGAGATATAGGCAGAGAGAAAGAGAAAGGAAGACGAAGAGGTAGAAGTTGAGGTAGATGTAGGACAGGAAGAGAAAAAGAAAAAAAAATATTAAGAGGAAGAGCAAGATTAAAAAAGACACAGACAGAGGGAAAGGAAACAGATATAGAAAGAAAAAGAGAGAGAAAGTGAAAAAAAAAAACGAAAAGGAGAAAGAGGGACTACGCGGACTAAGGGGTAAAAAAAATGGAACTTTAATGAATTCTCGCTCTAAAAAAAGACACTTTATAGTCCTGCAACAAAGACGAGGGGTCCAGCACGGCCTCGCAACCTTTATGGCACTCGAGATCGACGGGTTCCTGACGGAGATACGGAGGGAGGAGAGGCCGATTGGTGGAGGGGGGGGGGTAGAGGCCGATTGGTGGTGGTGGTGGTGGTGGGGGATGGGGGGGAGGGGGTGGGGTGTAGGGGGTAATCCAGGGTCGCTATTCTAGTCTGGATCTACCAGTATTTTTTTCAAATGCCAATTTTACAATCTGTTGCTGTCAATATACTTTTGCAGTGATCTCTTACCGTTTTACACAAAGATTCCAAACCTGTTAGACACGGAATACAAATATGTGTTATATACATGTGTGTATGTATGGTTTGTTTATGTCTATATTTACATGTGCATGGATGTGTTTGAGTGTATAAATGTGTATACATATATCTGTGTATACTCACATGTGAATGGAAGTATATGGGTGTACGAATATGTTTATGTGCATCTGTGTATGATTGTGTACACCTGTATGTGTATATACGTGTACGTGAGTGAGTACGCGAGTGACATAAGCTCCGCATACTGCACGTGTACATCTGCGCGCGTACGTGTGCCCTCCCCCCCCTCTGCACGTATCCCCCCACCCCTCTGCACGCATCTCCCCCACCCCCACCCCCTCTCTGCACGTATCCCCCCCACCCCTCTGCACGTATCCCCCCTCACCCCTCTCTGCACGTATCTCCTCCCCCGCGCCCTCTGCACGTATCTCCCCCCCACCCCACTGCACGTATCTCCCCCCACCCCACTGCACGTATCACCCCCCACCCCTCTGCACGTAGTCTTCCCCCCACCCCCACTGCACGTATCTCCCCCACCCCCTCTGCACGTACTCTCCCTCACACCCCCACCCCTCTGCACGTATCTCCTCCCCCACCCCTCTGCACGTATCCCCCCACCCCCTCTGCACGTATCCCCCCACCTCCCTCTGCACGTGTATCTCCCCCCCCACCCCTCTGCACGTATCTCCCCCACCCCACCCTCTGCACGTATCTCCCCCCACCCCTCTGCACGTATCTCCCCCACCCTCTGCACGTCTCCCCAACCCTCTGCACGTATCTCCCCCCCCAACCCCTCTGCACGTATCTCCCCCCCACACCCTCTGCATCGTATCTCCCTTCTCACCCCACCCCCTCTGCACGTATCTCCCTCCCGCCCCTCTGCATGTATCCCTCCCACCCCTCTGCACATATCCCCCCCACCCTCTGCACGTATCTCCCCTCCCCACCCTCTGCATACGTATCTCCCCCCCCACTCCCACCCCCTCTGCACATATCCCCCCACCCCTCTGCAGTATCGTCCATCTCCCCTCCCCACCCCTCTGCACGTATCTCCCCCTCCCCCCACCCTCTGCACGTATCTCCCCCCCACCCCACCCCTCTGCACGTATCTCCCTCCCCCCCACCCCTCTGCACGTATCTCCCCCCCACCCCCAATTTCACCCCCTCTGCACTGTATCTCCCCCCACCCCCCACCCCTCTGCACGTATCTCCCCCCACCCCCACCCCACTGCACGTATCTCCCCCCCACCCTCATCTGCACGGATTCTGCAACAGCGTGGCATGACACCTGCATTCCGCCCCTGCAGCGGCGCCCGTCCTGATTCGAGTAAAATGACTGAGCAAGACTGCAGATTGAAATCGCAACCGCTTTCCCAATCCCCGGCTGCAGTGTCCCTGCCCCCTGCCCTCCTCCCCCTCCCCCGTCCCGTCGTCTCCTCCCCTCCCCTCTCCCCGCTCTTCGCCGCACGAACGCTAAACCATCTATTCAGCAGATATGAATATTAATGTCGAGGGGCCGTTCGTGTCTGAAATGCCATTAGCATATCATGGAACAATGGAAAGAAAATGCGGCATAATAATGTTCATTTGTGTTCCCATTCATCTTCATCGTTCTTTTCTTTCCAGCTTTCTCTTCCTCCTCTTTTTTATTCCTTTTGACAATGTAACTTCGACTTTAAAAAGAGCGATCCGGGCGCTGTCACTTTTAAACCTCCTGCTTTTGGATCGTATGCCACGTAAGTGATGGCACGCAGGCACGCAGGCACGCACGCACATGCACTAACCGACCCAAACACCCTCCCTAAATACCCACACAAACCCGCCTATTTAACCCCCATCCTAACCCCTTACCCCTCTCTGCCCCTTTCGTTCACACCTTCCTCCATCCATTTCATACAAGAACCTTGCTCACCGCCACCACCCTCACCACCGCCAACACATCGCCAACACCCCCTGCACCTCGGCCACCACCTGCAACTCCCCACCACCAACCACCCTGTTAGCATTACCACCTCCCTTCCCACCACAATCCCCCACCCCAGCCCATTACCACCACCCCCCACCATTACCACCCCCAGCACCAACCATCACCACCAGCCACCCCCACTATCCCCCCACCACCAACCACCGCCCCAGGAAAGCCCCCAAACCAGCCTGTCCCATTTGTACCTCCCGACGTAATGACACGACACTTACAAACGACGCCGCCTCTCCACATGGGCTGCCCAGGAGTCACCACATAAATAAACATGTATAAACATGCTGAGAGCGGGGTCACTGGGTATAAAAAGGAATCATTGAAAAAACATGAACGTGGAGAAAGAAGCCACTCAGAAAATAATTAATTAAAGAAATGCCTGAATCGTGTCATGGGGTGTGTGTGTGTTTGTGTGTGTGTGTGTGAAAATGAGGTACAAGTAATCATGTGCACACGTTACTCCATGTGTTTGGATATGCCCATGAGCGTCTGCACGTATGCTCTGTGCACCCGCGGTATTAGATAATAATAATAAAAAATCTCTAAAAAGCCCGTGCATTTTCCCATTCTGCCTCCGCCGCGTTAGTGCCCATGACACCGGGCATCTGCAGCTGACAGAGGGAGGCGGACGTCCAAATTATTCCGAGTCCAAATTACCCTTAATGCACAAATAATACCCATCCCGCCCGAGATGGAGAGACGGAGGGAGGGAGGGGAGGGAGAGGAAGGAAGGAAGGAAGGAAGGAAGGAAGGAAGGAAGGAAGGAAGGAGGGAGGGAGGGAGGGAAGGAGGAAGGAGGAGAGGAGGGGAGGGAGAGGGAGAGGGAGGGAGAGAGAGGAGAGAGGGAGGGAGGGAGAGGGAGAGAGGGAGGCGAGAGAGAGAGAGAGAGAGGAGAGAGAGAGGGAGGGAGAGGGAGAGAGAGGGACGAGAGAGGGAGAGAGGAGAGAGGAGACACACACACACACAGAGAGAGAGAGAGAGAGAGAGAAGAGAGAGAGAGAGAGAGAGAGAGAGAGAGAGAGAGAGAGAGAGAGAGAGAGAGAGAGAGAGAGAGAGAGAGAGAGAGGGGGAGAGGGAGAGAGAGAAAGAAAAGGGAAGAGTACAGAAAAGAAAGGGAGGAGAAGAGAGAAAGGAAGGAAGAGAGAAGTAAAGTAAGGCAAGAAGAAGAGGGACAGGGAAAAGGGAAAGTGAAAGAGAAGGAATTAAAGCACAAGAATGTGCGAGACTGGTATTTTTGTTTATAATTGACTGTATTTCCGATTACTGCAGAGAGAGAGAAGGAAAGCAACAATACCAAGCACCGAATGAGCCAAACCCTCGTAAAAGCGCCATCAAAAGGCACACACACACACACAACAAAACTGCCCGAAGACACGTCCCAGACACGTTATAAAAAAATTGCCCTCCCCACCAGCTGCTCCGTATCTCGGCAGCACCAGCACCAGTAGCAGTAGCAGTAGAGCAACACTATCGCCCGGTTATCACACTGCCTCACTCGTGCGTTTGTTTACTGGGGGAGAGGGGGTGGGGGTAATGGGTATGTGTTGACTAGGGAATGAAGTGAGGAAATGCCTTCTCCCCTACCTAGGTCAGGGATTCTATGACACCCCCCCCTTCCCCCCACACATAAACCCTTGCCCTCCAACAAAATTTTACGTAGTTGAAGATGGTACGCTGGAGGAAAGGGAGGGGGGGGCGGGGGGATGGAAAGGGAGTGGAAAAGATGGAGGGGGAAGGGGTGTGGGAGGAAGTGGGGGGGGGGAAGTGGAAAGTAAGAGCGATCGAGCGAGAGAGAGAGAGAGAGAGAGAGAGAGAGAGAGAGAGAGAGAGAGAGGGAGAGAGAGAGAGAGAGAGAGAGAGAGAGAGAGAGAGAGAGAGAGAGAGAGAGAGAAAGATAGATAAAGAGAGAGATGAATAAGAGAGAAAGAGAAAGAGAAAGAGAAAGAAAGAGAGAAGAAGAAGAAGCAAAACAAAAAGAAAGAAAAACGAGACAGACAGAGAAAGAGAACGAGAGAGAGTTAGAAAGAGCGATTAACCTGTCTTGCAACCCCTCCCCTTCGGCTACTCCCGACCGTCACCGAGGCAATAAATGCAACATCCGAGGGACAGTAAATGCAACATTCCCCCGGCAGTAACGGCCGCCCGCACGACCAGACGGAATGGCAGCTAATCCTCCTTACTCGCCGTAACTCGCCCGTTCCACCCGCAGACGGAGGGGCGCGCTGGGCCTCCGCTGCAACGGGCGCTCGCGGCCGACGGAGCTCCAGGGAAGCTCCATAAACACATTATATAGAGCTGCTTCGTCGGTTGTTGCTGTTATCACACACACACTCACATACACGCACACACACACACACACACACACACACACACACACACACACACACACACACACACACATACAGAGAGAGAGAGAGAGAATAATAGACAGACAGACAGAGAGAACAACAACAACAGACAGACAGCCAGACATCCACACACAAACACACACGCACACACCGAAAAGCCACAGAAAGCCGGAGCGACAGCCGAGCGAGCGCGGAGAGCCGAGAGCGCGCGGAGGGAGGAGGAGGAGGAGGAGCAGCAGCATCCGATGACCCGTGAAACGCGTGGCGCTCGCTCGCTCACTCGTGGCGCCGTCGGGAAAGGAAAAAAATAAAATAAAATGGCGACGTCGAAGGAGAAAATGCAAAGAGAGACAAGAATAGAGATTCCCTTCTGGAAACGATCGCAAAAAAATGGAGACAAGTGAATAACCGAGTACACGAATAAACAAACAAACAAATATCTATGTATAAATTAAAGGCAATGCAAATAATGAAGACAGCGACAAAGGGAAATGGAAAAAAAACGAAAAAGAGATGAAAGACAAACGAAAACTTACTCAAAGAACACAAGACAGGACAATAGAACCACTGACAAGCAAACAAACAAACAACAAAGAAAACAAATCAAACCAAAGGCCGTCCCGAACAAAGAACAACCCGACCTCCAGAAACCGACCAGAAACCCCTCACAATTCGCATTCCCGACCGCATAAACCAACGAATAAACCACACCATCATCCGTGACCTTGAACAACTCGGGGATGGTACTAAGAGCCGATTCATCACACTATTCTTCACGTCATCATCACATCACGTCACCACCACGTCTCGTCATCATCACATAACATCACATCACGTCACCACCACGTCTCGTCACCATCACATAACATCACCCCCTATCACCATCACATCACGTCATCCCCTTATCACCATCACGTCTCGTCATCGCCTCATCACCATCACATCACGTCACTGCCTCATCACCATCACATCACATCACAGCCACGTCAAGGATACTTTCGAATAATATTTTGCCGTGACGGTGCCGGGCCGAAGCGTTGCCGGGCGCTCCCGATAGTGCGCATGGCAACCCGGCAACTAGCGACTGCAGTGCCTTTTCCACGTGGATGACTAGTTGATCGAACCTGTTAGGCAACGTGAGGACCTTTTTAACGTGTCAAACAGGAGATATACGGCCAAGTTTGTTAGTATTGTGCGAGGCCAGACCCAAAGAAAAGTCGTATACTTGACATGCATAAATAAAGAAATAAATGCATATTTATCAGTCTAGACATGCATATCAGCTCGACAAATAGATGGTTATAGATACATCTATCAGATATATAGACAGATATGCCTATATTTATGCGTCTGTATTTATGAAAATTCATTGGGTCGGGCCTGGCACAATCTTAAGAAACCGACTGATTGTGAAAACTTATTCAGAGACAAACTATAGAACAGAATAGAATAGAAGTAAACAAACCAGTAAGAAGCTAAAACTGTATCACGTTTCATATTTCACCATCCAACTTTTAACAAAAGCATCTTTCTCTTTCGGAATGTTACGAATCACGGTTAATATTTCTCATATTCTGTGATGCAACTGTGAATCAAAATATCCCCATCCTTTTAAATGTTATTGAACACTGACTTGATGAACAGCCTGAAGACGAGGCACGGTTGACGGAACGGTAACGTGACGCGACGTAATGCCGACAGTGTAAAGCTTTGTAAATGAATACATTTAATTTTGAATGAATTTACCGCAAAAAAAAAAAAACACATAAATAAACAAACATAAACGTAAAACAAGCTTTTCTCTATTAATAAGACAAACATCGACGTTTTTTTTCATGAGGGTCCGAAGAAGAGGTCGAAGAAGACCACAACAAAGGCCTCTCCAAACAGGGCCTCGCGACGGACACCTATTGACAGCGCAGCCCTCCACCGCAAGGGAATCTGACCAAGGACTCCTCAACGGACTCGAGGGACTGGCGAAGGACCCCTCTCGGCGACGCGACCGGGAGGAAAACCATGGGAATCCTCCGCTGCCATTCCTTAAGCTCGGCAGCTTAAAGAAAGAGAAGAAGAAAAAGTGAGAGAGGGAAAGAGAGGAAGAGGGGTAGAGAAGGAAGGAGGGAGGGGGAGAGTGAGGGAGGGAGGGATAAATGGATGAGGGGAAGGAAAGGAAATGGAAGTGTGGAAGGAAGAAGAGAGAGAGAGAGAGAGAGAGAGAGAGAGAGAGAGAGAGAGAGAGAGAGAGAGAGAGAGAGAGAGAGAGAGAGAGAGAGAGAGAGGGAGAGAGGGGAGAGAGGGGAGAGATATGTAGAGAAATGTTGTAGAGAAAGAGAGAGAGAGAGAGAGAGAGAGAGAGAGAGAGAGAGAGAGAGAGAGAAAGAGAGAGAGAGAGAGAGAGACAGAGAGAGAGAGAGAGAGACAGAGAGAGAGACAGAGACAGAGACAGAGACAGAGACAGAGAAAGAGAAAGAAAGACACCCACACAGACAGACAGACAGACAGACAGACAAGAGACAAAAAGAGCGAGCGAGCGAGCGAGCGAAAGAGCTTGCGAGAGAATCCTTGCTCCAGCCGAGCGCGACTTGCCACAGAGAGGAGGATCAGCGAGCCGGATGCCCCGCCGAGATATTCAAATACCTTCCCGGAGCTGCATTTCCCCTCCTTCCCACCCCGGCTTCCTCCTGGCACTTACTCTCGCCCGCCTCCTCCTCCTTTCTCTCCTCCTGGTTCTTCTCCATTCGTCCTCTCCTCTCCTGTTTTCTGTCTTTCTTCCTCCCTTCCCATACTCCTCCTCAGACTCCTCCTATCCCCTGTATTCTACCTTCCTCCCTCCCCATCTTGCTCCTCCTCTTCTTTCCTTTCCTTTCCTTTTCCTCTCCTCTCCCACATCTCCTCCTCTTCCTTTCCTCTCCAATCACTGTCCCTTTCCTTCGCCTCTTACAATCCCTTTGATTCTTCCCATTTTTCCTAGCAATCCTCTCACTTGTATCCATTTCTATTATCAGTTTCTCCTCCCTAGATTCCTCGAACCCCCTTCCCTCCTCTTCTCTCCTCAATCTTTTTTTTCTCCCCCTCTTCCCTCTCAGCACCCCTTCTTCTCCTACTCTCCCTCCTCCTCCTCTTCCCCGAGGCACCTCTCCATCCCCTTTCCCATCCACCACCCCTTCTTCCCCCTACTCCCTCCACCCCTTCCCTCCCCTCCCTCCCATCTATTTCCCTCCCCTTCCCCTCCATCCCCTCACTCTTCCCTCCTCTCTCCCCCCTCCCTCCTCCTTCCTCCTCTTCCTCCTCCTCCTCTTCCCTCCCTCCTTCCTTCCTCCTCTTTCTCCTCCTCCTCCTCCTCCTCCTCCTCCTCCTCCTCCTTCCCCCTCCCCTTCCTTCCTCCTCCCTCCTTCCTCCTCCTCCTCCTCCTCCCGCGTCGCCTGATTGAATTCGACGTCTCGAGGTGCTTCTCTTCCATTAAATCTGCACAACACGTCGCCGCTGCCATTTCATTCTTCCCTTTCCCCCTCCTCCTTTTTCCCCCTTCCCTTTCTTACCGTCTCCACCTCTTCCATTTTTCTTCATTTTCTTTTCCTTCTTCTTTTTCTTCTTCTTCTCCTACTTTTCCTTTCTTTTTCCCTTCCCTTTTTTACCGTCTCCACCTCTTTTTTCTATCCATTTTCTTCTCCTTTTCTTTTCCTTTTCCCTTCCTTGCATTTCCCTCACCTCCCCTTCCCTTTCCCTCTCCTTCCTCTCTCCTCCATTCCTTTCTGTATCTCTCTCCTTCCGAGCCCTCGATCCTCCTCCGCCCCATCTACCGGCCTACCCTCCCCTCCCCTCCCCTCCCCCCCACCGGCCTACTCTTCACAATCTAGCAATGGAAACAAGAAATAAAAAAAAAATCGTGTTTCGCCCCGCAATCACAAGCCCTCGAATTCCCCTCGGCTTGCACACTCGCACACGCCTCCTCACTTTCCCCCCTCGGAGAGTCTCTGATTCTGAGTGTGCGTGTCTGTCTGTTTGCCTCTGTCTGTCTGTCTGTCTGTCTGTCTGTCTGTCTGTCTGTCTGTCTGTCTGTCTGTCTGTCTGTCTGTCTGTCTGTCTGTCCTCCATTCCCTGGCTTAACTGGATCACCCTCAGTCTCCACTGCCCAATCTACCTCTTCCTTTACATGTTTCTAGTTTCCCCTCTCCTTTTCCTTCTCCACCTCTCCCTCCCTCTTCCTTTCTTTCTCTCTGTCTCCAGCTTCCCCTCTCCCTTTTCCTTCTCCCTCCCTCCCTCCTCCCTCCCTCCCTCGCTCCCTCCCCTCCCTACCTGTTGATTTCCTCCTCTCTGTCTCAAGTTTCCCTTCTCCCTCCCTCCCCTTTTCCTCCTCTCTCTCTCCACTTCCCTCCACACAGCGAACGCGTGGGAAGCAAATGCACCGACCAGCCCTTGCGCATATTCAAATGAAGTTTCCCCTCGGCTCCCCTCCCCCCCCCCCTCTCCCTTCCTTCTTACTTCCCCAGATCACCTTCCCCGTCGCCTTCCCTAGCCGACCCCCCCCCTCTTCCCTACCCTACCTCAAATGCCATGGATAAGAGTGAAGGATGGGGGAGGCTGAAGTGAGAGCTGAGAGAGAAAGGAGAGAGAAAGGGAGGGTGGAGTAAAGGAAGGAAGGGTGGGAAGAAGGGGGGGGGGAGGGAAGAGGGAAGAAGGAAGGGAGGGAGGGAGGGAGAGAGGGGAGAGAGAGAGGGAGGGAAAAAATGCAATAAACAAGAGGAAAAGATAATATCAACAACAACAACAACAGATTTTAAAAAAATACGAGAGAACAGAAAAGAAAAAAAAAGATGTAAAGCTGGGTGGCGAGCGGGAGGGAGAGAGAGGGGGAAAGGTGCCAACCCCCCTCCCCCCATCCCCCCCCCCACCAACCGGAACCGACCCAGAGCGCCCCCTCTCGAGTGCCGTAGAAGAAGCGGGGAGGCCGAATTAAGGGGATGAAATATGGCGTAAATGAGAAGAAGGGAAACGTTACGCGTTGACCCGTCGCTTACTGGGAACAGATGGAGGTAATCCGGTAAGAGGGAGAGAGGGAGGGAGGAGGAGAGGGAGAGGGAGAGTGGGAAGGAGGAGAGAGGGAGGGAGGATGAGAGGGAGAAAGGGAGAACGGGAAGGAGAAGAGAGGGAGGAAGAGGGAAATAGGGAGAGAGGGAGGGAGGAGGGAGAGGGAGCACGGGAATAAGGATGAGGAGGATGAGAGGGAGAGAGAGGGAAGAGGAGAAGGGAGAGGAGGAGCAGGAAAGGAAGAGGATGGGGAGGGAATGGAAGAGTGAGGTAAGGGAAGAAAGAGCGAGAGGGAAAGACGAGAGTAGGGAGGGAGGAGAGGGAAGGACGGACAAAACAAGGAAGAGACACGTGAAACACGTGAACATGGGAAACACTGGATCACAATTGCAGCGAGAGTGCAATTAAGAGCAGAAAAAAAAGAGAAAAGACAAATAAATAAACACAAATCACAAAATGAAAATAAAAGGAATTTAAAAAACAAACCAAACACAAACTGTACAAGAAAATAATAAACAATATAAAAAAATAACAATAAATCATATATAAAAAACACAAAAAAAGAGCCAAGGAAGAACAAAAAGTGCTTCTGAGGCTTAGTAAAGGCGAGACAAAAGACGACGGTGGGAGGATTAGGGAAAAAAACGAAAAAAGGAGACTAGGGAGGGAGGAAGGAAGGAAGGAAAAAGGCCGGATGTATCGAGGATAAACTTGACGGAATACAATAGAATTAATAATAATACGAATAATAATAATAATATGAAGAAGATTTATTATACTATGATCGCATATTATACTATACTATTACACTATGATCACAAAAGATCACCTATCAATAAAATAATAACAATATAATAATAACAATAATAATAACAATAATAATAATAATAATAATAATAATAATAATAATAACATAATAATAATAAAAACAAAAACAGAATAATAATAATAATAATAATAATATTAATAATAATAATAATAATAACAACAACAACAAAAGAAACACCATAATAATAACAATAACAACAAAAGAAATACCATTAATGACAAGAAAAGGAACAACAACAACAGCAGCAATAATAACAACAACAACAACAACAACTACAAACCAACAACAACAACACGACCCAGCCGAGAGGCCCAGGGACAGCCGCCCCGAGCGACTCCCAGGGGCGGCAGCGGGCGAGGAACGCGACGGGGAAAAGACGTCCACACTTGAGAAGGAAACATTATGAAACAAATAAAAAAGGGAAACATGAAAAAGGGAAACGAAAAAAAGGGAAGCATGAAAAAAAAAGGAAACATGAAAGGAAACAAAAAAACAAAAAAGAAGGAAACATAAAACAAACAAAAGAAAACATGAGAGAGAGAGAGAGAGAGAGAGAGAGAGAGAGAGAGAGAGAGAGAGAGAGAGAGAGAGAGAGAGAGAGAGAGAGAGAGAGAGAGAGAGAGAGAGAGATAGAGAGAGAGATAGAGAGAGAGAGAATAAATCCGCCGCCGGGAACGGAAATTATCTAGAGAAAAATGAAAAAAAGAAAGAAAAAAGGTGTCAATACAGACGATTATGAGTAATAGTTTGATGACGATGAGTGATGAGTGCTACTGATGATGATGATGATGGTGACGATGATGGTGGTGATGACGACGATGAAGATGATGACGATGACAACAACGATGATAAATGCAAGAAAAATTATACCGGAAAGCAAGAGAGAGCCAACGCCAGAAGGAAGGTCACAACACCCAAACCGACGAGACAACGAGACCGAAATAAAGCCAACGAAACAGAGGAGACAGCAACACCCAATAAACGCACGACACGGGAGGCAACACTAACGACAATATCCCCGCGACAGCTCAATATTCCCGCCGACTCGAACCTCATCCCGGAACAGACAGACAAACAGACACCCAGACAAACAGAGACACCCAGACAGACAGACACCCAGAAAGACAGAGACACCCAGACAGACAGACAGACAGGCACAGACAGACACCCAGAAAGACAGAGACAGACAGACACCCAGAAAGACAGAGACAGACAGACAGACAGACACCCAGAAAGACAGAGACAGACAGACAGACACCCAGAAAGACAGACAGAGACACCCAGACAGACACACAGACAGACAGACAGAAAGTGTACTTCGCTCCGCTCTTGTGCTTTGATTTTAAATGTGATTCTTACGTTGGATTTGAAGGTGAGCGTCGGGGGTACGAACGTGGCTGCGAGGAATAAGGAGGAAGTGGAAAGGGAAAACGGAATGAAAATGAAAAAGAAAAGGAAAAAAAGAAAAAGAAAAGGAAAAAAAAGAAAAAGAAAGAAAAAGAAAAAACAAAAGAAAAAGAAAAAGAAAGAAAAAAAAACAGAAAACAAGAAAAAAAAGACCAGCTGTGCAAATGTTGCTACCTCATGAGCATCATTTACACACGATGTAGCAGGACTATGATTCTGGGACATGTTTATATTTCTCTTTGGGCAGCAATAACTCTCACGTTTCCTCTTCCCTGCAATATGTGCTTGAACTTCAACAATTCTGCAAATATCTCGCGCACAGTAAAGCATAATTAAAAGTAAAACAATAACCCTCATCGAGGTATAATTTGTATAATTAACAACGAATTCGCAATTATATGAATAGCGGTAAAACATAATGACATCATATTAATAACAATAACGAAAGAAAAATAGGGAAGACGAATATTGATGATGATGAAGATGAATAGGAGGATGAGGAAGAAGAGGAAGGGAAAGAGGAGAAGGAACAGAAAAAGGAGAACGAGGAAGAGGAAAAGGAGGAGGAGGAGGCGAAGGAGAATGAGGAAGAGCAAAAAGAGGAAGAGAAGGAAGAAAAACAATAATAAAAAATAGGATGAGGAGTAGGAGGAGGAAGAGAAAGAACCGGAGGAAGGAGGAGGGAGAGGGGAGGAGAGAGAGAGAGCAAGAGAAAGGCGTTATTGTTACTGCTATTGATTGGTTAGCTGGCTGGTCGGGTTAGTTGCTTTTGTTTACACGCCCCGTGCATAAACAAAAGACAATGGACGCAAACATAAACAAAACAAAAAAATCGCAGAACGAGAAACTGTTGGACGAGAGGTTAAAATCGGACTCTGCTTCGTGCGTGTGTTTGTTTTTCGGATGATTTTACTGGGGGGGCGAGAATAAAAATCATAGAAAAACAAAACTAAAAGAGAATAAAGAGAACGCCAGTTACTCGTGTGTATGTATGTTTTTCGGATGATTTTACTGGGAGGGGGGGGGGGGGAATAAAAATCACAGGAAAAAAAAAGAATAAAGAGAACGCCAGCAACTCGTGCGTGTGTATTTTTTTCGGATAATTTTACGGGAGGGCGGGGGGGCGGAGGATAAAATTCACAGAAAAAAATAACACCCACGGCAATAATCATTCCCAGCTGGCAAAGGTTCGGAATACCATCCATCACGTTGGGGAAAAAAAAGAAGAAGAAGAAGAAGAAGAAGAAGAAGAAAAAGAAGAAGAAGAAGAAGAAGAAGAAGAAAAAGAAGAAGAAGAAGAAGAAGAAGAAGAAGAAGAAGAAGAAGAAGAAGAAGAAGAAGAAAAAGAAGAAGAAGAAAAAGAAGAAGAAGAAGAAAAGAAAAAGAAAAGAAAAAGAAAAAGAAAAAGAAAAAGAAAAAGAAAAAGAAAAAGAAAAAGAAGAAGAAGAAAAACGACGCAAAATGAGACCCCGAGGAATGATATGTCCAAGCAACTGAAATCACGTTAAAAAAAACAGATATAAAGTTGTTATAAACAGCTGAAGTTGCATCTTCTCTTTCCACTCACCGAGACGAGATTTCGAATTACATTTCTCAATTTTTTCCTAAAAAATCTCCTGATCATTTTTTCTTTAAAAACAACAAACAACAAAAGGTCAACGATGGTAAACAAAGTCGACGACAAAATAACTTTTAAACTTGGAGAGGAGAGAGAGAGAGAGAGAGAGAGAGAGAGAGAGAGAGAGAGAGAGAGAGAGAGAGAGAGAGAGAGAGAGAGAGAAAGAGAGAGAGAGAGAGAGAGAGATGGAGGATGGGGTAGATGAGAGAAGGGAAAAGACAAAAGGAGAGGAAAGGAGAGAGGAGGGGTGAAGAGAGGAAAGAGAAGAGAGAGGATCATTCAATGGAAAAAAATGAAACGAAAGGAGAATAACGAGAACACGAAAAATCAGCCCTAAGAGAGAAGAGAGATGAGAAAATCTGGAGAAGAAGGAGAAGGAGAAGGAGAAGGCAGAGGAAAGACGAAGGAAGGAAGGAGGGCACGAAGAAATAAAAGACGGAAAAAAAGCAAAGAGAGAAGACGAGACAAGAAATTTCTTACCATCACCCCTCTAAGAAGCTCGCCGAATCGTGTTCCTACATGTTTTTTCTTCATCTATCCCCTAAAATTGACAATCCCGCATCCTGATTAAAATCTGTGAAATCCGATATAGAGAGAGGAGAGGGTGGGGGTGGGGTGGGGTGGGGGGAGTGGCACTGGACTCTAAATCAGGACGAGAGGGAGGGGATTGGGGGATTAGACGAAGGGGGGGGTTCAAGTAAGGGTTGGAGGAGAGTAGGCGAGGGGTGGGGGTGGGGGTGGGGGGCTGGGCGTCGAAGTGGAGGTGAGGTGGAGGAGTTGGGAGAGAGGGTGGGGAGGAGGTGAAGGGGAACAGGAGAGAAGGTGGGATAGATGTAGTGGGGAGGAGGAACAAGGATAAGGAAAAGAGTGGATATGTCTGTGCTTGTGGATGCATGTATTTGTGTGTGTGTGTGTGTGTGTGTGTGTGAATGAAAGGAGGGAGGAAGGAAGGAAGGAAGGAAGGAAGGAAGGAAGGAAGGAAGGAAGGAAGGAAGGAAGGAAGGAAGGAAGGAAGGAAGGGAGAGAGAGAGAGAGAGAACGAAGACGGCACAGGAAATACCTGATAATAAAAAAAAGAGGAAAAGAAGGAAGAAGACCGCAATCCAGAGCGAAGCACAAAATCACGCCGCCGCCATTGCTCTCCTTATCGCGAACAGAACCCGCCGCCAACTTTCTTCCATGAATCTCCGCGTCTGGACTAATTGCAAGTGCAAGATGCGAAATAGGGTCTTACATTACCCTGCCCAGCTTGCAGCCTAGTTGGGAATCTATTGGGATGGAGGGAGAGAGGGAGGAGGGGGAGAGAGAGAGGAAGGGAGAGGGAGAGGGAGAAAGAGAGGAAGGGAGGGAGGGAGGAGAGGTGTGGGGAGAGGGAGGTAGGAGTGGGGAGTGCGGGAGGAAGAGAGAGAGAAAGGAGGGAGAGAGGAAGGAAGAGGGGGTGGGAGGGAGGAAAGGAGAAAAGGCGAGAGAGAGAGAGAGAGAGAGAGAGAGAGAG
>NC_091570.1:4118486-4120986 GCF_042767895.1 Penaeus vannamei | reverse complement strand
ACGCACACGCACGCACACACACACACACTCACTCTCACGCAATCTTGTATACAAACGTAAGCATTCATCTCCGACTCCTCTAACTTCACACGCCTCTCCACCCGCTAGTATGAGCGTGCCTGCGTGCGTTCCTCTCCGCGTGCCTGCGTGCGTTCCTCTCCGTGTGCCTGCGTGCGTTCCTCTCCGTGTGCCTGCGTGCGTTCCTCTCCGTGTGCCTGCGTGCGTTCCTCTCCGTGTGCCTGCGTGCGTTCCTCTCCGTGTGCCTGCGTGCGTTCCTCCTCGTGTGCCTGCGTGCGTTCCTCTCCGTGTGCCCGCGTGGGTTTCTCTACGTGTGCCCGCGTGGGGGTTCCCGCCGGCGGCGACGCGGCCCTGGGACCCGTGGCACGAAGGAGTCCCTAATCCCCCCTTCCGGGCCCGACGGAGATGCCGAACCTCCGCCTCCGAGCAAGCAAGAGGCAGGAACTTTTTCCACAAAGGTCTCGCGCTCAAAACTTTTCCAATATCGCCCCCCCCCTTCAAGCTCCCCCCCTCCCCTCTTTTCATCTCTCCTTCCCCTCTCCTCCTTTCATTCTTTCTTTTTCTTTCTTTCTTTCCCTCTGTGTCTCCTAGGATGGAAAGTCATATCGTCATCAAACGACAACGCAAATAAAAGCATCATCAGCAACACCAAAAGTAGGAACAAACGACAAAAGAAAAGTATTTCGGATATTAAAATCTCTTCCAGAGAAAACGCAATGAAAAACACGTGGATCCTTGCCATGTTTCCCTCCCTCCCTCACTCCCTGTGCCCTTCTCTCCCTCCCTCCCTCACTGTCCCCCTCCCTCCCTCTCTCCCTCCCTTCCACTTCCCTTCCTCCCAGCCCCCCTCCTTCCCTCCCTTACTCCTTTCTTCCCTGTCCCTCTCCCTCCCTCCATCCCTTCACTTCCCTTCCTCCCTGTCCCTCTCCCTCCCTCCCTCCCTCCCACTTCCCCCTCTCCCCCTCCCTTCCACTGACGTTCTATTTACGGTTTCCAATCTTCTACTTACGGTCGGTCCAATCACCCTCTCGTTCTCCTCTCCTTTTAATCTGCGTGATCTTACCTGCAACGATAGGAAAAGAAATAATTAGAAACTCTGAGACGAAACTTTGTATGTGTACTACTCAGACACAGTTTATACACATGCACATACTCTCAAGCACACGCCCACAAAGCATAATAATAATATCAAATAAACAAAATAAAGTTAAACATGGATGGGAGGACAATTAGACGAAGCTAAGAAATTCATGTAAAATTAATTATTGACCTACCTGTACAAAATACGGAACACAGATTACGTAAACAAGACAGCCAATTAACGTTCCTGAATGCCCAAGGAACCTCTACAGGTAGGAGCACTCTCAATCTTGATGAAAATGCTAGTTGCAACTTCTGAGCATCAACTTTATTCATTCAAGTTCTTTTTTCTTTTTTCTTTTCTTCTTTTTCTATCATTTTCCTTCTATTATTATTACTAAATCATTTTCAAAGAAAGTCCACAGAAAAGCACTTACCATAATATATCACACCAATGGTTGGGGTCAAGAAATGGGGCGGAGCTAATGACGTCACCAAGCACACAGGGAGACACTAGATATCTACTCGTAATATTTACTCGCTGTTGTTACAATTAATCAGAAGTAAAAAACCAAAATTCCCCTCTTTTATTTACGATACCGAAGAATTACTTCCCATCAACAGCCGTGAGAATACTCTAAGGAAAATTTCCTTTTCGGCTTCAACAGGCTCAATGGAAGTGGATCTACCTGGTTATACTTTCCTTGTGTCTGTCTGTCGTCTTGCAACTCACTCATACGCACCCGTAACTGTCAATCAACTTCAACACAAGCGAACACGAGCGATCATTTTGCTTGTGACCATCTGCGCGCCTGTCTACCTCCGCATGTCTTTGTAAATCCTCCCATGCGTACATGTACGTGTGTGTGTGTGTGCGCGCATGTGTATCCGTTCGCGTGTGTAAGTCTGCCTGCACCTTTCCTTCTCTTCCCTCATGCACGCATCCCATCCCGTGCTCTCCGCCCCCAAGCACCGCGCGGGGATTGCGAGCGACGAACGCACCGGCGAAAAGCAGGACGTTAATCCTTTCCCTTACCCCCCCCCACCTCCAACCCCACCCTTCCTCTGCACTTTCCTCGCTCCGTCCAACCCCTAACCCGCCACTTCTTCCCCAAGCCTCCCCCCCCCCTTCCCACGCCAAGCCACACCAAACCACGCTAACCCATACTAACCCACGCACAGCCACGCAAACCCACGCACACACACAGCATCTCCCCCTTCCCCCCCCTCTCCCCCACCCCCACCCCATGTTCCTGCCCGTCTGCCGCCACAGCACATAGCATCTCCCCCTTCCCTCCCCCTCTCTCCCCCGCCCCCACCCCATCTTCCTGCCCGTCTGCCGCCACCAAAGCCCGACTCTCCCGGGAGATGCAATACGTGACAGCGTCCTGCTTGCCCAAAT
>NC_091570.1:4110986-4115986 GCF_042767895.1 Penaeus vannamei | reverse complement strand
TCACGAGTGAGTCAGTCACTCACTCACTCACACTCATGAAAACGCACACACACTGAGTGGGTGAGTGAGCGATTCCGTGTCTGTACGTGTCCGCGTGGGTTCGTTTGCGTGTCTGAGATGAACAAATAACTAAATGAAAGAACCAACCAACGAGCTAACCTTCACACACACACACACACACACACACACACACACACACACACACACACACACACACACACACACACACACACACACACACACACACACACACACACAAAAAAAAAAAAAAAAAAATCTCAATCTATCTCTCTCTCTCTTTCTTTCTCCTAAATTAATATAAATCTGTTTGTCTGAACCTGCCACTCTTCATCTGCATATATACTCGTCTAGCATCCCCTGTATACCTGTCTTTTTTCTTTTATTTATTCTTTTCTCACTTTCTCTCTCTGAATCTTCATCTCTCGTCAAACCTGCTCATTTATCTTATTTTATTATTGATCATATTTCTCTCTTCTCTCCGACTCGTCATTTTAATCACTTACCAGTTTATTTTGAATTTCGCATAAAAAATAAGAACAAAAAGAAAGAAAAAAAAAGTGTTATGCAAATCATAAATGTCATTCCAAGAAAAACGGGAGGAGGAAGAAGAGGAGGAGATAATAATAGAAGAAAATCAGAAGACAAAGAAGAAAAGGAACAGAAGAGGAACAAGAAGTAGGTCTATACCCGTAATGAAAGCGGGATAGAGCTGCGGAAAAAAGGCGAAGGTGAAGAAAAACAGAAAAAAAAATGAAAAGGGAGGAGAAGGAATGGGAGAGAAAAACTCAGGGAATAAATGGAGAGAGAAAAAATCAGGGAATAAATGGAGAGAGAGAAAAAATCAGGGAATAAATGGAGAGAGAGAAAAAATCAGGGAATAAACACAACAAAACAAAAAAATCAAGAGACAACGAGCGTCCCGTGCTAAAGGGTCCTCCTGGGCGACCGGGGTCAACAAGGGGTCACGCAGGGGTCAAGCAGCCAACACTCTAGAACACAGCCATGTCCGTAGAGGGGAGGGGAGGGGGTGGGTAGAAGAGAGCGAATGGGGGGAGAAGAGAGCGAAGGGGGGGGTAGAAGAGAGCGAAGTGGGGGGTGAAGAAAGGAATAGGGGGGGTAGAAGAGAGCGAAAGGGAGGTAGAAGAGAGCGAAAGGGGGGGTAGAAGAGAGCGAATGGGGGGGGGAAGCAGGAGATGGGAGAGAAGAGGGAGAGAAAGGGCGGTTGGGAAGAGACTATTTCACAATTTCTGGTGTTATAATGTCTCTACTGACTGACCGGGAAGGTGGAGGGCAGGGGAGTGGATGGATGGACAAATGGAGGGCGGAGGATAGGGAGGATAGGGAGGATAGGGAGGGAGGGAGGGAGGGAGGGCGCGCGTGCGTGTGTGCGTGTTCATGCGTGAGTACACGTGTTCATGCGTGAGATCGCGTATCTTTATTCGAATATGCCCCTGGGAACGCCTCCAACCGCCCCCCCCCCCCAAAAAAAAAAAAAAAAAAAAAAACTTCAATTCCGTCCTCGACTTCTCCTCACAACTACCTCCCCCTTCTCCCCTCCCCCACTCCTCCCCTCACCACCCAAGCCAGATTCACAATCCCACCTGCAGCGACAACACCCCCTCCCCTCCCCACTCCACCAACCCCCCCCACCAGCCCCCTGTCTCCCCACTCACCTCTCCCCTCCCCTCCCCCTCACCCCCCAGCCACCTGTCTCCCCATTCCTCTCCCCCCCTCCCCCACCACCTCCTCTCCCTCCCCCTAACCCCCACCTCCAACCCCAATCCCCCAACCCCCAACCCCCCCACCTCCTCGTCTGGCTTTAATCATCCACCTTCCCCT
Source organism: Penaeus vannamei (assembly GCF_042767895.1). Taxonomy (NCBI): domain Eukaryota; kingdom Metazoa; phylum Arthropoda; class Malacostraca; order Decapoda; family Penaeidae; genus Penaeus; species Penaeus vannamei. The sequence goes on along the minus strand of NC_091570.1, from coordinate 4,114,126 downwards.
TGCCAGACAGCTTTACGGGATCGCGTTGCCTCCGAACAGGTTACGTTGCCTTGCGGTATCCAGTTCACTCAATCTGCAGCGTCGGCTCGAGTTGGTTCTGAGCTGTGAATGAACTGGCTCCAAGTGAATGAGTTTTCAGTTGGCGATTTTCGTTTACGAGCGCGGGTGTGCGTGCGTGTATGTGTATGTACATGTTCGTCAATGTGTGTACATGTGTATATATTTCTGTGTGCATGTGTATGTCTAGGTGCGTCAATGTGTGTACATATGTGTATATGTGTATATATCTATGTGTGCATGTGTATGTATATGTTCGTCAATGTTTGTACATGTGTATATATTTGTGTGCATGTGTATGTCTATGTGCGTTAATGTGTGTACATGTGTATATATTTGTGTGTGCATGTGTGTCTATGTGCGTCAATGTGTGTACATGTGTATATATTTCTGTGTGAATGTGTATGCGTATGTGCGTCAATGTGTGTACATATGTGTATATATTTGTGTGCGCATGTGTATGCCTATGTGCGTCAATGTATGTACATATGTGTATATATTTGTGTGTGCATATGTATGTCTGTGTGTGTCAATGTGTGTACATGTGTATATATTTGTGTGCGCATGTGTATGCCAATGTGCGTCAATGTATGTACATATGTGTATATATTTGTGTGCGCATGTGTATGCCTATGTGCGCCAATGTGTGTACATATGTGTATATATTTGTGTGCGCATGTGTATGCCTATGTGCGCCAATGTGTGTACATATGTGTATATATTTGTGTATGTATATATGTAAATGTATATTTATATATTAGTATATTTATAAGTGTGCATGTGCTGTACATTTACAATTACATGTGTATATGTTGCGCATCTATATGATCAAGGAAATGTGCTGTTCATGCGTATGTGTCTAAACATCCGTATGTACTGCGCATAGCCATGTGTACATACAGGCGGTGTAGATGTGTACCTGCATATGCTTCTGTATGTCTGTGTGTACATATGCTTCTGTACGTCTGTGTGTACATCTGCGCATGTGCGAGTGCGATTGTTTTACGTGTCATGCACCGGCAGCCTTGTGGAAAGTGTGTGTCACGAGGGTCATGGAGGGTCATATCGAAACCTTGTGTACTGGAACAGCTATTTATTTTCAGGCCAATTTGCATTTGCACATTCATAATGGTCAACCTGTCAGAGCAACTATCCGAGAGGGAGGGGGGGTGAGGGGAGACGGGGAGAGGAGGGAGGGTGAGGGGGGAGAGGGAGGAGGAAGGAAGGAAGGAAGGGAGGGAGGGAGGAGGGAGGGAGGGAAGGGAAGGTGAGGGTGAGAGGGAGAGGGAGGGAAGGGAGAGAGGGAGAGAGGGAGAGAGAGAGAGAGAGAGAGAGAGAGAGAGAGAGAGAGAGAGAGAGAGAGAACATTAGAGAGAGAGAGAGGGGGGAGGGGGAGACAGAGACAGAGAGAGAAAGAGAGAGAGAGAGAGAGAGAGAGAGAGAGAGAGAGAGAGAGAGAGAGAGAGAGAGAGAGAGAGAGAGAGAGAGAGAGAGGGAGAGAGAGAGGGAGAGGGAGAGGGAGAGAGAGACAGGGAGATAGAGAGAGAGAGAGAGGGAAATAGAGAGAGAGAGAGAGAGAGAGAGAGAGAGAGAGAGAGAGAGAGAGAGAGAGAGACAGAGAGAGAGAGAGAGAGAGCGAGAGACAGAGAGAGAGAGAGAGAGAGCGAGAGACAGACAGATAGAGAGAGACCGAGAGACAGACAGACAGATAGAGAGAGACCGAGAGACAGACAGACAGATAGAGAGAGACCGAGAGACAGACAGACAGATAGAGAGAGACCGAGAGACAGACAGACAGATAGAGAGAGACCGAGAGACAGACAGACAGATAGAGAGAGACAGACAGACAGAGAGAGAGCGAGAGACAGACAGACAGAGAGAGAGCGAGAGACAGACAGACAGAGAGAGAGCGAGAGACAGACAGACAGAGAGACAGACAGAAACAGACAGACAGACAGACAGAGAGAAAACAAGGCCGAGCCCAACCATTATCTCCCACCCGGCGCAATATCATTCCTTATCATCAAGGCCCACAACACGTCCGAGGACCCTTCAAAAAAGAGGACTCAGATCACTTGAAAACATTCGACCTCTTTCTCCAACTTACCTTTTTCTTTCTCTCTTTCTTTCTTCTATACCTTCCTGTCCTTTCCCCCTCTTTCTCCCCCATTTCCCTTCACATTTTCCTCTCCTCTCCTCAACATACACAGCAAACACAAAAGATAAACAAAGCCAAAACCCAAACCAGGTAACAAACACACCAATTGAAAAAAGATAACAAGATAACAAGGGAAAGCCGTCGCCGATGGTCGCCATGGCAATACGGTTGTATAAGAGGGGAAGGAGGAAGAGGGAGGGGGGATGGGGAAAGGGAGGGCAGGAGGATGGGAGAGGGAGGGAAGGATGGGGAGGAGGAAGGGAGAGGGAGGGGGGATGCGGAGGAGGAAGGAAAAGGGAGGGAAGGATCGGGAAGAGGAAGGGAGAGGGAGGGATCAAGGGTGGGAATGTAGAAGGGTGGTAGGAAGAGAGGGAGGGAGGGAGATAAGAAGAGAGAGAAAGAGAGAAAGAGAGAGAGAGAGAGAGAGAGAGAGAGAGAGAGAGAGAGAGAGAGAGAGAGAGAGAGAGAGAGAGAGAGAGAGAGAGAGAGAGAGAGGGGGAGGGGAGAGAGAAAGACGGAACCAGAAAGACAGACAGGCAAATAGTCCAAAGAGATAGAGGAAAAGAGGCGGTTTTAGCCCCACCCCCACCCCACCCCCACCCCCTGGTCAAGGCGCACCGCCCCGCCGTAGCCGCAAACACAGCCCTTATTTGTCCGTACAATGTCACCCGCACTCGAGGGGGGGTTGGGAGGGAGGGGTGGGCGGGGGCGGAGGTCGGGTCGGCAGATAAGGAACTCGGCTCATGACCACGCGGGCTCCTTGGCCATGCGTGGGCGGGCGTGCGTGCGTACGCTCAAGCAGGCACGGATGGGGGAGGAAGGCGGAAGTCGTCGTGAAAATAAGATGAAGAGAAGACAAGATGTGGAGGAAGAACAAATAAGGGTAAGTCTGGAGCGCCGGAAGATGAGAGAGACGAAACAGACG
>NC_091570.1:4080986-4105986 GCF_042767895.1 Penaeus vannamei | reverse complement strand
TTCCCCGAATTTTACCCACGGCTTGCCTAACAGAAATACTAACAAGGATCTCTCTCTCGTTCTCTCCCTCCCTCCCTCCCTCCCTCCTCTCTCGCCTTCCTCCATCTGCTCCTCCCTTCCCTTCTCTCGCTCTCTCTCTCCCTCTCTCGCTCGCTCTCTCCTCTCTCGCTCGCCCCTCTCATTCTCGCTCCCTCCCTCCCTCTCTCGCTCCCTCCCTTCCTCTATCCCTCTCCCTCCCTTCCTTCCTCCTCTGTCCCTCCCTCCCTCTCTCACTCACTCACTCCTCTCCCTCCCTCCTCTTTCCTCCCTTCCTTCCTCCTTTATCCCTCTCCTCCCTCTCCCTCCCTTCCTTCCTCCTCTGTCCCTCCCTCCCTCTCTCACTCTGTCCCTCCCTCTTCACTCACTCTGTCCCTCCCTCTCTCACTCACTCCTCCCTCCCTCCTCCTCTTTCCTCCCTCCCTTCCTTCCTCCTCAGTCCCTCCCTCCTCCTCTGTCCCTTCCTTCCTCCTTTATCCCTCTCCCTCCTCTCTCCCTCTCTCCCTCCCTTCCTCCTCTGTCCCTCCCTCTCCCTCGCTCTCCTTTTTGTGTCCTCCCTGGAAAAGGAACAATATATCCTGCCACCAAGCGTAAGGCTGGATCTCGTAAGAATTTTCCTTTCACGTCGTCCTCTCTTTTTTTTTGTACCCTTTTTTTCTTTCTCTCTTTCTTGTACACATCTTTGTCTTCTGTTTGTTTGTTTGTTTGTTTGTTTTTTGTTTTCACTCGTCCCTTTTAAGTCCTTATTTCCAACCTTTCTTCTTTCAGTCCTGTTTGTTTGCTTGCCTGTTTGCAATGCTTTCCTACCTTTTCTCTCCGTCTCCTCGTTTTTCTCTCGTCTCCTCATCCTGTTACGCCTACACCCACTCCCCTCACAAGCACGCAAAGGCGCGCACACACTTCCACCTCTGTCACCCTAAAGAGTTCCTTCAAAATCTCTCTCTTTTTTTCTCTCTCCATTCCCCGTTTTGTTCTTTCAAAGTCCCTCTTCCCTTCAAATTTCCATTCGTTTCCCCCTCCCGTCCCTCTCCTCCCATTCTTTCATCATTCGTTCCTTTCGCTTCCTTTCTTATCCGTTCCCACCTCTTTCTCCTTATCCCTTTCCTCTCTCTCTCCTTTCCTTCGACAGGCCTTTCCTATTCTTTCCTTTCCCTTCCCATCCCTCCCTTTCCTTTCCTTTTCCTCCCTTTCCCTTCCCTTCCCTTCCCTTCCCTTCCCTTCCCTTCCCTTCCCTCCTCTTCCTTTCCATTCCTTTGCCACCCCTTCGCCCTTTTCTTCCCCTTCCTCCCTTTCCTTTCCTTGCATCATCTTCCTTTCCATTCCTTTGGCACCCCTTCCCCCTTTTCTTGGCCTTCCTCCCTTTCCTTTCCTTTCCTTCCCTTCCATCATCTTTCTTTCCATTCCTTCCCCTCCCCTTCCCCTTTTCTTCTCCTTCCCTTCCATCTCCAACTCGACGAAATGCAATCAAGACCGGCCGTGTTTCCAAGACAATTTCAACATTTTTATTATTACGTTCCTTTCAACTCCCCCACCCCCCACCCCCTCCCCACCGCTTCCGGGATCAGTGCCACTTACTATGAAGCCTCGAGAGACTTTATTATGCCTACGACGCGCAAGACGAGAGAACGATGGAGAGACGGGAAGCGAGAAAGAAAGAGGGAAGTAAACACTGCCATGTTATTATTGTTAATATTGTTATTACTATTATTATCATTATTATTATAATCACTACTACTATTATTGTTATTATCATTATCATTGTTATCATCATTATTATTGTTAAGATTATCATTATCATTATCATTGTCATTATTATTATTTTTATTATCATCACTGTCATTACCATTACCATCATCGTCATCATCATCATTACTACTACTACTACTACTACTACTATTATTGTTATTATCATTACTATTGTTGCTATTATAATCACTATTATAATTACCATTATTATTGCTATTAATATAAGCACTATTGCTGTTGATACCATTGCCATCATTACCATCAACATCATCAACACCACCATTACTACAACTAACCAATTTTATAATCATCATCACATCCTCATACTCATCCCCAACCTCCCCTTCACCATAACAAAATAATAATAAAAACAATAAATCTATATTCAAGCAAAAAAAAAAAAAAAAAAAAAAAAACACCACCAAAACAAATAATAATAAAAACAATAAATCAAGCAAGCAAGCAAAAAAAAAAAAAAAAAAAAAAAAAAAAAAAACGGTACATTGACTCTCCTTCGCCCTCACCCGATGTTGCAAAAGCCATTGCAAACTTAACGCAGACAATTGCATGCATTTGCTTGAGAAATTCATCCCATCACATTCTCTGGCATTTCCAAGCCCACTTCCTTCGGATCTTTTTATTCTAAAACTAATTCAATTAAACAAACTTTAACACAAAAAAAAATAAAAGAATGCATTACACAAACTTTCCCGTAAAAAAAAAGAAAATAATTGGCTACACAAATGCAACGCAAAAAATGAATAAATAAATAAAAGACAAACTAAAACAAAATAATAATAATAATAAAAGGATGCATTACACAAACTTTCCAGCAAAAAACGAAAGCAATTGACTACACAAATGCAAAACAAAAAAATTACTAAACAAATAAAAGAAAAATTAAAAAAACTAAATAAAAAAATAAAGAAATTCAACTACCTGAAATATATATATATATAAAAAACCCTCCGATTTACCAAGAAAACCCTCACTCCAGTTTCATTTACACTCCATAAACTATATTTGCTCCGGGTAACTTCGCCGCAGCGCATATATGCTTCCCTTTTTCCTTCTTATATTTCCAAAATCCCACTTCCCGGAATTCTTTCCGGGGGGGACTTTCGGAACTCCCTTCCCTAAGAGAGTAGGAGGGGTAAGGGACGGGGTAAGAGACTGGATGAGGGAGGATAGGGACGGGGTAAGAGACGGGGTGAGGGAGGATAGGGACGGGGTAAGAGACGGGGTGAGGGAGGATAGGGACGGGGTAAGAGATGGGATGAGGGACGAGGGTAAAGGACGGGGGATGAGGGATGAGGATAGGGATGGAGTAAGAGACGGGGTGAGGGCCGGGGGTGAGAGACGGGGATGAGTGAAGAGAATAAGAGAGGGAGATGAGGGACGTGGGTAAGGGATAGGAATAAGGAATGAGGGTAAGGGACGGGGTGAAGGACGAGGATCAGGGAAGAAGATGAGGGACGAGTGTAAGGGACGGGGAGGAGAGACCAGGTTATGAGAGGGAGATGAGGGGCATGGGTGAGAGACGGAGGTAAAGGACAAGGGGTAAGCAAGGAAGGGTGGGAGAGGGAAGGGAAAGAAAGAGGATGAGACGTCGAAATTAGTACTTGTTTCGACTTCGGTCAGTGGGATGGATGAGGGACGGAGGTAAAGGACGGGAGTAAGGAAGGGAGGGTGGGGAGAGGGAAAGGGAAAGAAGGGGAGGGAATATGGGAGGAGGGAGGGGATAGAGGAGGATGGGAAAGGTAGAAGAGAGGGAATGGATGGGAAAGGAAGAAGGGAAGCAGAGAAGGAATGAATGGAGGAAAGGAAGGAGGGAAAAAGAAAGAAGGAAAGAGGGAGGCAGGGAAGGAGGAGCTCCTCTCTTCTTCTTCTTCTTCTTCTTCTTCTTCTTCTTCTTCTTCTTCTTCTTCTTCTTCTTCTTCTTCTTCTTCTTCTTCTTCTTCTTCTTCCTCCTCTTCCTCTTCCTCTTCCTCTTCCTCTTCCTCTTCCTCTTCCTCCCTCCGATTCTCTCCAAAAGCGTCGGGGACACTTCCCTCTTGCACGGGGCTTTCCGCTTTGCTTTTTCTCACAATCGCATCGTATTCATCTCCCCCATTCCTTCCCCAGCACCAATCTTCCTTCCCTTTATACACATCATCCTCGGCTCCTTTCCCCTTCTTCTCTTCTCGCATCTTGCTTGTTGACGCAACTTTTTTTTATCATTTCACTCGTATCAGCAAAATCATTTCGTTTTCTTCCCCTTCTTCGTTTTCTTTTCGTGCATCTAACTCGCATTGGTATCGTAGTCCATTTTTGTCTTCATTTGTTTCTTCTTACATAAACAGTATTCCTTTCTTCCTCTATGCCACCCATAGACAAAGGCAGCGAGAGACAGAGAAAGAGCTAAAGACAGACAAACAGAGACAGAGACGAAGGCAGACAAAGGAAGAGCGGGAGACGGACAAAGGAAGTGCGGGAGACAGAGACAAAGACAGAGCGGGAGACAGAGACAAAGGAAGAACGAAAGATGGACAAAATCAGAGCGAGAGACAGACAAAGGCAGACAAAGACAGATACAAAGGAAGAGCGAGAGATTTAGACAAAGAATGACAAAGATACAGAAACAAAAGAAGGGGGGAGACAAACAAAGCCAGAGGGAAACAGAGACAAAAGAAGAGGGAAAAACAAAGCCAGAGGAAGACAGAGACAAAATAGAGAGAGAGACAGAGACAAAAGAAGAGGGAGAGACAAACAAAACCAGAGGGAGACAGAGACAAAAGAAGAAGGAGAGACAAACAACGCCCGACCGAGAGAATGAACCAAGCAGAGAAGAAGAGGCAATGGTCAGTCACCTAGTCTTTCCTGCCGTCGCGCCGGACGCAACGGCTCATAAACCAAGAGCTTCGTCAGACTGTCAGCACAACTACCCTGCCTGTGTCTGTGTTAGTCCATCTTGCTTTGTTTTCTCCTTGTCCGCTTCTCTGCCATTTCTGGTTTACTACAGGCTGATTTGGCCACTCTTTATCTGCCAGTTCGTAGGTTTTGTTTATTCTATTTGTCCACCTATACGTAACCTATGTCTGTGCCTGCCTGCATGCCTGCCTGCCTGCCTGCCTGCCTGCCTGCCTGCCTGCCTGCCTGCTTGCTTGCCTGCCTCTCTGCCTGCCTGCCTGCCTGCTTGCTTGCTTGCCTGCCTGCCTCTCTGCCTGCCTGCCTGCCTCTCTGCCTGCCTGCCTGCCTGCCTGCCTGCCTACCTCTCTGCCTGCCTGCCTGCCTGCCTGCCTGCTTGCTTGCCTGCCTGCCTCTCTGCCTGCCTGCCTGCCTGCCTGCCTGCTTGCTTGCCTGCCTGCCTCTCTGCCTGCCTGCCTGCCTGCCTGCCTGCCTGCCTGCCTGCCTGCTTGCCTGCCTGCCTGCCTGCCTGCCTGCCTGCTTGCTTGCCTGCCTCTCTGCCTGCCTGCCTGCTTGCTTGCCTGCCTGCCTCTCTGCCTGCCTGCCTGCCTGCCTGCCTGCTTGCTTGCTTGCCTGCCTGCTTGCCTGCTTGCTTGCCTGCCTGCTTGCTTGCTTGCCTGCCTGCCTGCCTCTCTGCCTGCCTGCCTGCCTGCCTGCCTGCTTGCTTGCCTGCCTGCCTCTCTGCCTGCCTGCCTGCCTGCCTGCTTGCTTGCCTGCCTGCCTGCCTCTCTGCCTGCCTGCCTGCTTGCTTGCCTGCCTGCCTCTCTGCCTGCCTGCCTGCCTGCTTGCTTGCCTGCCTGCCTGCCTCTCTGCCTGCCTGCCTGCTTGCTTGCCTGCCTGCCTCTCTGCCTGCCTGCCTGCTTGCTTGCCTGCCTCTCTGCCTGCCTGCCTGCCTGCTTGCTTGCCTGCCTGCCTGCTTGCTTGCTTGCCTGCCTGCCTCTCTGCCTGCCTGCCTGCCTGCCTGCCTGCTTGCTTGCTTGCTTGCCTGCCTGCCTGCCTGCCTGCCTGCCCGCCCGCCTGCCCGCCCTCGCTCCCTCCCTCAGACAAACAACCGGGTTTTATCTTTCCCTTACCGACCTTACAACCCCTCCCTTCCTGCTCCCTCGCAATTAACTGCCCTCTCGTTGCGAATACCTAAGGACGAAGAGGAGGAGAGACCGTTTTTTCATACCCCTTCCTTTCAGAACCATTGGACTCCCCTTCTTCACATTCTCTCCGTGTCTCAGTCCCAGTCACTCAGTGTCTCCCTCTCTCTCTCTCAGTCACTCAGTGTCTCCCTCTCTCTCTCCCTCACTCTATCTTCCTCCCTCTCTGTCTCAGTCCCAGTCACTCAGTGTCTCCCTCTCTCTCTCTCTTCCTCCCTCTGTGTCTCAGTCCCAGTCACTCAATGTCTGCCTCTCTCTCTCGCTCACTCTATCTTCCTCCGTGTCTGTCACAGTCCCAGTCACTGAGTGTCTCCCTCTCTCTCTCTCTTCCTCCCTCTCTGTCTCAGTCCCAGTCACTCAATATCTCCCTCTCTCTCTCCCTCACTTTATCTTCCTCCCTCTCTGTCTCAGTCCCAGTCACTCAGTGTCTCCCTCCCTCTCTCTCTTCCTCCCTCTCTGTCTCAGTCCCAGTCACTCAGTGTCTCCACCCCCTCTCTCTCCCTCTCCTCCTTCCCTCTCTCCCCCTCCCCCTCCCTCTCCCTCTCCTCCTTCCCTCTCCCTTCCTCTCCCCCCCACCTCCTTTCACCTTCTTGAACTTTCCCTGTCCCTCTGTTTATCTCCTCCTCTTCGCCCCCGAGGCTGAGCTACCCTCTTCCCGGAAAGGAGAAAATTAAATGCACAATGCCAGGAGTGTTTAATGGGCACGCGGCGCGAGGAGAGGCTAAGCGAGCGGAAGAGGGTGCGCGGGAGAAAGAAGAAGAGAGTGAGGGGAAAGGGGATAGAGAGCGAGGGGAAGAGGAATAGAGAGCGAGGGGAAGAGGAATAGAGAGTGAGGGGAGGGAGAACTGAGTGGAAGGGGAATAGAGAGTGAGGGGAGGGAGAACTGAGTGAGGGGAAGGAGAATAGGGTAGAAGTGGGAAGGGGGAAGAAGTTGTGAGTGAGGAAGGAAGGGAAAACAAAGAGTGACAGTGGGGAATAAGTGGGGAATCGAGAGACTGAGAGAAAAGGGAGTAGAATGAGGGGAATGGGAAGAGAAAGACTGAGGGGAAGGAGAACAGAGTAAGGGATGAGGGAAGAGAGTGAGGGGAAGAGGAACAGAGTAAGGTGAAGTGGGGAGAGTGTGAAGGGTTGGGAGTCTTATCCTATGAGAATATAAGGGAGAATTGGACATTAGACAAATTAAAGGTATATGCATTTGCACATATACCTTTTAATATCATATATATATATATATTCATATATATATATATATATATATATATATATATATATATATATATATATATACATGTACCTTTCTTCTTCCTCTCTAGTTCCTTCCTCTTCCATTCCTTTCCCTCCAACACTTTCTTTCCCTCCCCTTTCTCCCCCCCCTCTGCCTTCCCCGCTACACCTCCTACCTCCCATACCCCCCCCCCATCCTTTTCTTCACCCCCTCCTTCCTCCCCATCCAACACATTTCCCCCCCCACCCCCATACCCCCCTCCATCCTTTTCTTCACCCCCTTCTCTTCCCTCCCCATCCAACATTTCCCCCACACCCCCATACCCCCCTCCATCCTTTTCTTCACCCCCTTCTTCCCTCCCCCTCATCCCACATTTCCCCACCACCCCCATACCCCCCCACATCCTCTTTCTTCACCCCTCCTTCCTCCCCCATCCCACATTCCCCCTCCCCCCCTTCCACCCCCTCCAATTCTTTTCCCCTTCCTCCAGTCCTTCTTAGCCGTGCCAAGCCCCACTCAATAAACTTCATTAGACTGCGTCTCTCCTTTCATGTGCGTTGATACGGCGGTATCAACCTCCTGCCTCGGCCTCCTCCTCCCCCTCCCCCTCCCCTCCCCTCCCTTTTCCCTCCCCTCCCTCCCTCCCCCCCCCTTTCTCCTCCGCGTCACCCGGGCTTCCTCAAATAAAGCTCTTCAACAGTTTAGAACAAAAAATCAAGGCAGGACGTACGGCCACGGCAATGGCGGCGACAATACGAATATCAATAACAATGCTATCGATCAAAATAATATCAATCGTGATAATATCATACAACAAAATTATCATTAGCAGCAATAATACAAGAGTAGAAAATTAATATAAAATAATAATTAACAATAATAATACAAGAGTAGAAAAAAAACGTTATCTATGATTGCAAGAAGAACAGAGACGGGAGATGCAATCACTTCATCTTAAAAACAGGGAAAAAGAGAAAAAAAGAAGGGAAAATGTATGTGTGTGTGTGCGTGTTGGTGCGTGCGCGCGTGTGTGCGTGTGGGTCTTTGGGAGTGTATGTGCTTGCGAGTGGGTGCGTGTACGTGCGCATAGGTGTGCTCCTGCAAGCTGCATAATCCCCTCAAACCCTCGCTAATACGTAACCCTAAGTAAAACCTGCCGTAATTTCCCAATCGTAAATACTCGCACGCCATTCTCAAAAACCGGATAACCGACAGCCCTTTTACCCGATCTCATCTGACACCCAACTCCCCTCGGGGGAAAAAAAATGATCTCCCATTCTTTTTTAATCCGAAACCCCGCGGCACGATGTCATTCGCCCATCCCTTTAACCGGATTATACCCCTCGGATAGCCTCCCTTTTTCATTAACCGGATCTCGGCCTCATGCCCATTCATCGGGCCTCGCCGCCCTTCAATCTTTAAACCGGCTCTGGATTACACCCCTTTAACCGGATTCTCCTTCCCCTCAAGCCCCTTTAACCGGCCGTAATCCAACATCATCTCCATCAACTTGTATTTCCCTCTCGCCTTTATGCATCACGATTTTCTCCACGTCTCTCCTTCCTTCCCTTTCCTTTCCTTTCTTTCCCTTCTCTTTCGTTTTCTGTCTCTGTCTCTTTCCTCCCTCGCTCTTCTCTTCCTCTTATCTTCCTCCCCCTTCCCCGCTCTCTTCCTTCTTTCCTTAATTTTCCTCTCCTTTCTCTCGTTCTCCTTATCCTTTTCCTCCTCTTGTCTCTTTTTTCACTATTCTCTCTATTTTTCTTTTCTGTTTACTCCTCCCCTTCTCTTGCTATCTCACTACCCATACTTCCCTTTCTATTCCGCTCCCTCTTTTCCCTTTTCTCTTTCTTCTTTTTATTTCTTTCCTTCCTTTCTCTCAATCACTCACTTACTCACTATCTCCCTCTCTCTGTCTCCCTTTTCTCTTTCTCTCTCTGTCTCCCCCCTCTCTCTCTCTTCCTCTTTTTTTCCTTCTTGGTATTGGTATTGTTTCCCTCTTTTTTTGCGCGCGCGTGTGTGTCTGTTTGTCTGTCTGTGTGTCTTTCTATCATTTCTCATCCTCCCTCCTTCCCCGTGGCTTCCCCTTTACATCTTGCTCCTCTGCGTCTCATTCCTGTTTCCCACTCCAATTTATCCTTTTTTTCCCTCTCTCTCCCTCTCTCACTCTCTCTCACTCACCCATTCACCTCTCTTTCTTGCCTCCTCCTTCGAATCATTCTTTCATTCTTCTTAATTTCACGCTGCGAGCTCTCCTCCTCTTCCTCTTCAGCCGTCAACTTCTTTCCTTCCTCCCTTTTTTCTTCCTCCTCCTCAGCCGTTAACTTCTTTCCTTCCTTCCTATCTTCCTTTTTCCTCCTCCTCCTCCTCCTCCTCAGCCGTCAACTTTTTTCCTTCCTTCCTCCTCCTCGTCATCCGCCAACGTCTCCCTTCTTCTTCTTCTTCTTCTTCTTCTTCTTCTTCTTCTTCTTCTTCTTCTTCTTCTTCTTCTTCTTCTTCTTCTTCTTCTTCTTCTTCCTCCTTCCTCTCTCCTCCCTTCCTCACTCCTTCTTCCTCCTCCTCTTCCTCCCTCCTCTTCTCTCCTCCTCTTCCTCCTCCTCTTCCTACTCCTCTTCCTTCCTCCCTTCTTCCTCCTCCTTCTCTCCTCCTTCCTTCCTCTTCCTCCTCCTCTTCCTTCCTTCTTCCTCCTCCTCCTCCTCCTCCTCCCTCCTCCTTCCTCCTCCTTCCCTCCTCCTCCTCCTCCCTCCTCCCTCCTTCACTCTTCGCTTCCTTCTTCCCTCATCTCCCTCCCTTTCTTCCCTTCTCCCTTCTGCCCCAACACCCTCCTCCCCATCCCCCCCCCCCCTCCCACCCGCCCGCACTCCCGCGCCCTCAGAGCCCGCTGGTGGAAAGCGACGAGGGCGGGGGTCAATATTTGCCTGGCTGACCCTCCTGCTTCGCCACCTCCTTCTGCCTCCTCTCCTCCTTCTCCTACGGCTCCCTCTCCCTCTCTCCTTCCTTTCTGACCTTATTCCCCCCCTCCCTTCTCCTTTCCTCTTCCGGCTCCACGACCCTTCCCCCCCCTTCCCTTCTTTCTGACCTTATGCCCACCTTCCTTTTCCCATCCCCTTCCTCCCTTTCAGACTCTGCGACTCCTCCCTCCCCCTTCCTTCCCTTCTGACTCATGTACTTCTCTTCCCCTCTTCCTCCCCCTCCTCCCCCTTCCTTTCCCTCCCAAGGCTGTCTGCTTACCCGTCTGCTTGCCCGTCAGCCTTCACCTCTCCCACCGGCTGACTCACCCCATCACATCATCTGCTTCTCCCTGTCTATCGAAGTGCCTGAATGTCAGACACTTGCTACTTTTACCTTCCTGTCTGTCTGATCGCCTGCCCGCCCATCGCTAGCCGGGCGGTGAGCGTGCATGCCTGAATGAAAGCCTGCCTGTCCGACTGCCTAAAGCTCATTCATATACTCACCGTGCCCATTCATTCATCCATCCATCTATCCAACTATCCACCCGCCTACTCATCCAGCATCCCTCCATCTTACCTAAAAAAAACATTAAAGAATTCGCCATCCTTTCCTCCTTCCTACCCAGCAATACACCCACACATCCACCTACCTACCCATCCCTACGCCTACCCGATCATCCACAAATCCACCCCTTTTCCACCTACCCACCCCTCCACCCAGCCAATCATCCACAAATCCACACCCCATCCACCCACCTACCCACTCACCCAATCATCCCCAAAACCACTCCCACCCACCTACCTACCCCTCCACCCCTCCACCCACCCAATCATCCACAAATCCAACCCCCATCCCCTTCCACCACCCAACCCATCCACTCCCCACCCCCACCCCTTTTCCCTCGCACAATCAGCATCAGCAGCCTCGCCTGACTTCCCCTCTGCGTGGCCTGGGGCTCAACACGGCCCCGGTTCCTCCTGCACGCGCGTGTGGGCGGCAGCAGCAGCAGTCGCGGTGCTTCATAGAACCCACGCTTGCCTCGCTGGTGCAGTCAAGGGGTGAGGGGAGGTGAGGTGAGGTGAGGGGAGGGGAGGGGAGGGTAAAGGAGGGCAGGGGATGGGAGGGAAGGGTAGAGGAGGGGAGGGTAGAGTGAGGAGGAGGAGGAGGAGAGGAGAGGAGAGAGGGGAGAGGAGGAGAGTGAAGGAGAGAGAGAGAGAGAGAGAGGAGAGTGAGAGGAGAGGAGAGGAGAGAGAGAGGAAGAGAGAGAGGAGAGGGAGAGAGGAGAGGAGAGGAGAGAGGGGTGCAAAAGGCGTTCTTCCCTCGGTTGGTTAAAAGCGAGAGGGGGAAGGGAGAGGTGGAAGAGTGGGGTAGGAAGGAAGGAGGAGGGAGGGGGTGGATGATGAAGGGGTGAGGTGGGGGAGGGAGGGGCGAGGTGCAGGGGAGGAGGAGGGAGTGGAGGGGTGGACGGAAAGTGGGGGGGAAAGATTGGGGTGGGGGGAGCAGGAAGGGAAAGAGTTGGGGAGAGAGGAGGAAGACCATGGCAGACGACGGGAAGGGAGGAGAAACGAGGGTGAGGAGGGGGCATGAATGTGAGGGAGGGCTGAGAAGGAGAGGGAGAGAGAATGGAACTGGGGAATATGAGCAAGTAAGGGAGAATGATAAAGTGGAGGAGGAGAGAGATGAGTGAGGGAGATGGGGAGCAGGAGGAGGGAGGGATGAGAGGGAGGAGGGAGGGCGGATGGGCAGGGAGGAGGGAAGGGAGGGAGGGGAGTGGAGGAGGTGGGAGGAGTGGGAGGGAAGGGAGGGTGGTGAGGTGTGAGGAGGAGGAGGAAGGAGGGAGAGAGGAAAGGGGGAAAGAGAGAGAGAGGAAGAGAGAGAGAGAGAGAGAGAGAGAGAGAGAGAGAGAGAGAGAGAGAGAGAGAGAGAGAGAGAGAGAGAGAGGCCAGAGGCTAGGGGACAATGGAAGGAGAGAGAAACAGACGAGACAAAAGAGAGTGAGGAGAGAGAGAAGAGCGAGTGACAAAACACACACATACACACACACACACACACACACACACAGGCGTAGATAAAATGGAAGTATAAAAAATACAGCCATAATCAAAATAAGCCATTCGAAAGCGGAGACACGTTTCGAAATATTCCTCGATTTCATCTTCGGATCTGACTGGAAATACAGGAGGACTTTCGAAACTGTTGTCTCATCTTCCAATAAACCTTTCTTTTTCCTTTTCTTCTTTTTACAGCGTTTTCTTTTCTGTCGGAACGAGTGCATAGAATGGGAAAAGGGAGGAAGTGTTTTTGAAAGAGAGAGAGAGAGAGAGAGAGAGAGAGAGAGAGAGAGAGAGAGAGAGAGAGAGAGAGAGAGAGAGAGAGAGAGAGGCTAGAGGATAATGAAGGAGAGAGAACAGACGAATAAAAGAGAGGCGAGAGAGAAGAGCGAGTGACAAAACACACACATACACACACACACACACACACACACACAGGCGTTGATAAAATGGAAGTATAAAAAAGCAGCCATAATCAAAATAAGCCTTTCGAAAGCGGAGACACGTTTCGAAATATTCCTCGATTTCATCTTCGGATCTGACTGGAAATACAGGAGGACTTTCGAAACTGTTGTCTCATCTTCCAATAAACCTTTCTTTTTCCTTTTCTTCTTTTTACAGCGTTTTCTTTTCTGTCGGAACGAGTGCATAGAATGGGAACCGGGAGGAAGTGTTTTTGAGAGAGAGAGAGAGAGAGAGAGAGAGAGAGAGAGAGAGAGAGAGAGAGAGAGAGAGAGAAACAGACAAAAAAATCACAAAGCCTCCACGTGATCGAGCATACCAAAAATATTTATACAAATAAAAAAAGAAAACACGTCAA
The DNA here is from genome assembly GCF_042767895.1 of Penaeus vannamei. NCBI lineage: Eukaryota > Metazoa > Arthropoda > Malacostraca > Decapoda > Penaeidae > Penaeus > Penaeus vannamei. The sequence continues at coordinate 4,093,068 of NC_091570.1, read as the reverse complement.
AAAACAAAATACAAAAGAATAACATTAATAATAATAAAAGCTCAGACACTCAGACGACCCAAATAGACGAACAGGAAACGAAGAGAAATGAAAAGAAAGGAAATAGATATAGATAAAAAACATAATAGGCTGTACTTGTTTCTGATATGTTATGCAAATAATGAAAAGTGCAAAAACATGGAGGAGGAGGAGGAGGAGGAGGAGGAGGAGGAGGAGGAGGAGGAGGAGAGGAGGAAGAGGAGGAGGAGGAGGAGGAGGAGGAGGAGGAGGAGGAGAGGAGGAGGAGGAGGGGGAGTAGAAAAAAAATGAGATGCGAAGAGGTAAGTAAGCAAAAGTGGAGGTAAAAGAGTAGAGAAAAATAAACAGTGGTAGATGCAAGAAAACCAAAATTAGTTCCAAAACGTAAAATAATAAAGAGGATCAGAACAATCGGAAATAGGGCACAGGGCAGAAGAGAAGAGAAGATGAGGAGAAAAGAATGGAGAGAGAAGAAAACGAATTCCATACAGTGTTCCCGAAACTATCTCGAGGTTTTTTTCTTCTTTTCTATCAAGAAAGGAATCTTTCTTAAACTGTACTAATTTTCCGGTTTCAAATGGTCGAATCTTTAAAGGAAAAAGGAAACGTACACATACACATGTGTACAAGCGCGCGAACAAATTACAATTCATTAAGAGACAAATAAATATATATGTATATATATATATATATATATATATATATATATATATGTGTGTGTGTGTGTGTGTGTGTGTGTGTGTGTGTGTGTGTGTGTGTGTGTGTATGTGTGTGTGTGTGTGCGTGTGTGTGTGTGTGTGCGTGTGTGTGTGTGCGCTCGCATGCGTGTACATGTAGGAATGTATGAATTATGAATATATGTATGTATGTATGCATATGTGTGTATGTGTGTATGTATGCATGTACGTACGTATGTATACATACAAACCCATGATAGCCCAGAAGCCCTAAGGAACACAACTCCAATTCCCAAACTCAATGAAAAAATGGCCCATCCAAGGCTCAGCGGTTTCCAATAAACACAAAAAATCACAACGAAATAAAACATAAAATGTGCCAACAGCAAATCCATCAAAAAAATTAGGCTGCGAGCTAATCAAATACGCTCACCCAATTCACTCAAATTCATTCATAATCAAATATGCTCATTCATTCATTCATTCATAATCAGATTTACTCATTCACTTCCAAAAAGAGCGAGCGAACGACATAATCTCTATGTTTACATTCGCTTCTGTATCACTACAACATTATTTATAATTAAATAAGAAGTAAATAATACTGAACATTATATAAATACGCGTGTGTGTGTGTGTGTGTGTGTGTGTGTGTGTGTGTGTGTGTGTGTGTGTGTGTGTGTGTGTGTGTGTGTGTGTGTGTGTGTGTGTGTGTGTGTGTGTGTGTGTGTGTGTGTAAAAATAACATCACTAAAAATTCACTAAAAAAAAAAGAAAAATAGTCAAATGGAAAAAGAAGAAGAACAACAACAACAAAAGGAAGCCCTGGAGACGGAAAGGGGAAAAGGCCAAGGGAAAGAGGAGAAGAGGGACAAGGGGAAAAGACCAACGACGCAGAGGCAGAAGAAAATGAGGGGAAGGGGGCGGCAGAAAAGGCTGCAACCCTTATCCGATTACAGGTGCAGTCAACACTAACGAACCGACCGAGAGGTAAGGACACCGCTGGCGCAATGTGGTGTGCAACCTTCCGTCCGTCGGCCCTCGTGCCTACATGTCTGTCTGTCTGCCAGTGTCTGTCTGTCTATGTCTGCCTGTCCGTCAAAATTCCAATCAAATATAAAACTAATCCAAAGATATATAGACTAAAAAGATACACATAAATGAAAGACAACAACAAATAACACGCCATCACACACGAGAGAGAGGGCCCCACAGCACAGCCAACAGAACACCAGCAGATAATGTACCACATCTATCCCTCTCCCTGCCATCCCCACTCTCCGATATCATCTTCGCAATGTATTCCGCGGATGAGAGGGACGAATTTCCTTCGCTTGGGCAATGCAAATCAATCCCAGTGCGCACGGAGGGGGAAAGATACGTTGCTAAACACACAGACAGGAAAGGAAAGAGATTTGGTCATTTACAGACAATCACCAGACACACAGGCACAAGACACAAGACGTAGGCACAAACAGTCAGTCAGTCAGTCACTCTCTCTCACACCCACACACACACTCACTCTCACTGACACCCACACACACTCTCACTCACACCCACACTCACTCTCACTCACACCCACACACAAACTGGAGAAGGGAGTCGACAACCCCCCTGCCCCCCCACCACCACTGCCTAACTCTACTAACCAACCATCCCATTCGACCTACAGCCCACGGCCCCCGACCCCCGACCCACGACCTACGACCCACGACCTACGACCAACGACCCCTGACCCACGACCCACGACCCACGACCTACGACCCACGACCCACGACCCCCGACCTACGACCAACGACCCACGACCCCCGAACCCCGACCCACGACCCACGACCCACGACCCACGACCCACGACCTACGACCCACGACCCACGACCCCCGACCTACGACCAACGACCCACGACCCCCGAACCCCGACCCACGACCCACGACCTACGACCCACGACCCACAGCGCGGATGAGGATTCGAGGCGGATGATTATCACGGGCCCTACATCCTCGGGGCAATGGGAGAGAGATTTATGCCCCTGCAATGGTACCGTTCCCAGATTGGGGGAAATCTGAGGGAGAAGGGAGGAGAAAGGGAGCGAGGGAGAAGGGAGGAGAAAAGGAGGGGGGAGAAGGGAGGAGAAAAGGGGAGAGGGAGAAGGGAGGAGAAACGGAGGGGGAGAAGGGAGGAGAAAAGGAAGGGGAAGGCGAATAGGGAGAAGGGGGGACAGTACGAAGTGAAGGAAGAAGTGGAAACACAAGGGGAGAAGGGGTGTGGGACAGAAAGGGAGGGGAAGGGGAAAGAGAAGGGAGACGGTAGAGAGGAAGGAAAGAGGAAAGAAGTTGACAGAAGGAAAAGAGGGAAGAAAGGAGAGGTGAGCCTGGGAAAGGAGGGCATCAGGGAGAGGTGGGTTGGGGAGGGAAGGAATCAGGGAGACGAGAATATGAAGAGCAGGAGGAAGGCGAAGGCAAGAAGAGGAGAAACGGGAGAAAGAGCGAAAAAAAAAGGAAGAAAAGAGAAAGAAAAAAAAGAAACAGGAAAGGGGGAGAGGAGGAAAAAGGGAGGGAGGAGGGAAGAGGAACTACAGAAGAAGAAGACGAAGAAGAAGAAGAAGGGGAGGAGCGAAGGGAGTGGAAGGAGTCAATATTCCGGAGACAAAACGCGCAATGCGATAACCAAGACAGGGCCTCAAGTGGGGAGCAGGTGAGAAGGGGAGGGAGGGGGAGATGGGAGAAGTGGGGAGAAGGAGGGGGGGAGGAGCGCCCTTCCGCTGCCTCCTCGGGGAAGCTGGCGGCGAGAGGGTGAGAATTGAAGCCAAGAGGAGAAAATCGTGTCCGGTCTGCCTCTCTTCTAATATAAAGTGATATAAATATTGCAAATGAGAATGAATCTTGGGTGTGGGATGGGTGGAGGGGTGAGGGGGGGAGAGGGAGAGGGGAGGGAGGGAAGGAGGGAAGTAGAGGAAGGAAGGAAGGTGAGAGAGAGGGGAGGGAGGGAAGGAAGGAGAGACAGAGGGGAGTAAAGGGGAGAGAGAGAGTAAGAGAGAGAGAGAGAGAGAGAGAGAGAGAGAGAGAGAGAGAGAGAGAGAGAGAGAGAGAGAGAGAGAGAGAGAGAGAGAGAGAGAGAGACGGAGGAGGAGGAGGACAGAGAGAGAATGTTTTAGATCAGACAAGATGCACCCTCTCCAACCGTTATTGAATTACCGCAGTCCGAACAACAGCGCAAATTAATCCGCAACCGATCCATACCAATCAACGGACTCATGAATTCATTCCATCACTCACCCCCTCACTCCCTCCTTCACCCACACACCCACCCACCCACCCACTCACTCACCAACAAACCCACCCATCCACCCACCCACCCACTCACACAGACACACACTCACTCACCAACCTACCCACTCACTCACTCCCCCACCCGTATAACCACCCACTCACTCACTCACACACTTACTCACACACCCAGCCACCCACACCACCCAGTCATTCTCTCACCCAACCACTAACTTACCCATCCACCCACCCACCAACAAACCCACCCATTCACTCACTCACTCCCCCACCCGTATAACCACCCACTTACTCACTCACTCATCCTCACCCTTCACTCTAAACGGCCGTCAGCTCGCTTGCCTGGATGTACCTTGCGGGAACATCGACGACTGATGCAGACTCTGAAGCTGAGATGAGGTGGAAGGGCCGCGGGGAAATGGGGGAGGGAGGGGGAAGGGGAGGGAGGGAGAGAGAGGAGGGAGGGAGAGAGAGGAGGGAGAGGGAGAGAGAGAGAGGAGGGAGAGGGAGAGAGAGAGAGAAGGAGGGAGAAGGAGGGAGAGGGCGAGAGGGAGAGAGAGAGAGAGAGAGAGAGAGAGAGAGAGAGAGAGAGAGAGAGAGAGAGAGAGAGAGAGAGAGAGAGAGAGAAAAAAAATAAAGTTTCAACAAAATTCCAATACTTTGCCACTCGCCCTTTCTCCCCCCTCCCCCTTCCCTCCGCCCACCAACCCCAACCTTTCACTCCACCCCCCACCCCTCGAAAGCACTCCTCTTGCAAACATTTAATAATCCCCTCCCCAACCATCTCCACCCCCACCCCACCCCACCCCCAAGACCCAGCTCGCCCAAAAAAACCGGGGATTATGGTCCCACAGTATCAACATTTAACCCAAACCCCTAGCCCCTTTTTGAAATCTCAAACCCGGTCGTATTATGCATAGGCTGTTTTTTTTTATTTCTCAATTTATTTGTCCGTTAATTCATAACTCGATTTCTTCCATTTGGTGCGATTCACTTGAATTTTGTTTTGGATTATTTACCCTTTCGTCATTACGAGTCCATCACCTTTTATCCCCTGATTTCTATCAATCCTTCTTTACTCACTGTTCAATATTCTACTCCTCAATTATCAAATCATTCTTCCTTTCTTCCATCCCCCGGTTTCCTTCCATCTACCTTTCCCCCTTTTATTCAATTATCAAATCCATCTTCTTCCTTTCTTCCATCCCCCGCTTTCTTTCCATCTACCTATCCCCCTTTAATTCAATCATCAAATCCATCTTCTTCCTTTCTTCCATCCCCCGGTTTCTTTCCATCTTCTACCTTTCCCCCTTTTATTCAAATCTATTTTCTTCCTTTCTTCCATCCTCCGGTTTCTTTCCATCTACCACCTTTCCCCTTTTTATTCAATCATCAAATCCACATTCTTCCTTTCTTCCATCCATCCCGGTTTCCCCTTCCCCCCATCTACCTTTCCCCCTTTTATTCAATCATCAAATCCCATCTTCTTCCTTTCTTCCATCCCCCGGTTTCTCTTTCCATCTTCTACCTTTCCCCCTTTCATTCAAAATCCATTCCTTCTTCCTTTCTTCCATCCCCCGGTTTCCTTCCATCTACCTTTCCCCTTTTATTCAATCATCAAATCCATCTTCTTCCTTCCTTTCTTCCATCCCCCGGTTTCTCTTTCCATCTTCTACCTTTTCCCCCTTTCATTCAAATCCATCTTCTTCCTTTCTTCCATCCCCCGGTTTCCTTCCATCTACCTTTCCCCCTTTTATTCAATCATCAAATCCATCTTCTTCCTTTCTTCCATCCCCCGCTTTCTCTTTCCATCTTCTACCTTCCCCCCCTTTTCTCCTCCACGGCGCCTCCCACTCGAGAAACCCCCAGAATCCCCCTCGAGGCGACACTTCCATTTGTTTATCTTCCCCCTAACGACACCCCAGAGAGAGACCGATGGACCGAATCAGCTGATCCTCGCGGAATCGTCTTAGCGAGGTCGCCGCTATATGTAAAAGAAGCTTTATGCAATGAGTCCAAGCAGATTATTCCACGCGGTACAGGGCGATGATGCAACCCCAGGTGGGCGAGATGAGGTTGGCGGTGGGGTGGGGGTGGGGGTGGGGGCTGAGATTTCAGGGTGAGATGGTTGAGGCGAGTATGGGTGTTGGGGGTGAGGTAGGTGCGGGTGTGGTGGATAGGTGGGTGGGGGTGTGGTGGATAGGTGGGTAGGGGTGTGGTGGATAGGTGGGTAGGGGTGTGGTGGATAGGTGGGTAGGGGTGTGGCGGATAGGTGGGTAAAGGGTGAGATAGGAGGGGGGTGGGGTGGGGTTGTGGGTATGAAAGTGGATGTGGATAGGTGGGTAGGAGTGTGGTGGACAGGCGGGTAAGGGTGGGATAGGCGGGGGTGGAGTGGGGTTGTGGGTATGAAAGTGGACGTGGATAGGTGGGTAGGGGTGTGGTGGACAGGCGGGTAAGGGTGGGATAGGCGGGAGTGAAGAGGGGTTGTGGGTATGAATGTGGATGTCGGGTGGAGGGGTGTGCACGACGATGTCCTCTTCTGCGATAATGAAATGTCTCCAGTGAACCACGGGGATGTTATGCAGCGGGGCTTTGTCATGCTGTATATTTGCCGCCGCCTTCTTCCTTCACCCTTTCTTGTTCTCTCTTCCTCTGCATCTCCTTTGTTACCATCCCCTCCCTTCCTCTCCATCCCTTCTCCCTCCCTCCCATCCCTTCTCCCTCCCCTCCCTCCCATCCCTTCTCCCTCCCTCCCTCCCCTCCCATCCCTCCTCCCTTCCACCCTTCCTCCTCCTCTGCTTCCCTCACCCTCTTCCCTTCTTCCTCTTCCTTTCTGCCCCCCCTCCCCCCCCATCAGGAGAACTTGCCCCCGCCGCAATCCCGCTGGAGGAGAGCCCGAACACGAGTGATCCATCACGATTCGGGCGCGGCGGAGCTCTCGTCCATAAGCTCTTCTTCCTCCCTCCCGCTTCTCTTTCTTAGAAAGATTCTTCGCCCCTTCTTCTCCTTATTTTCTTTTTATTTTTTATTCTTTTATTTTTTTTTACTCATTCCCACTTTTTCCCTCTCTTTTCTCTCTGTGTTTCCTTCCCACTCCCTCTCACTTCCTCACTCACTCAGTCCCCCCCTCCCCCTCCCCTTCCCCCACCCCCCTCCCCCCCCCCTCCCCTCCCCCTCCCGCATCGCCCCCCCTTCTCCTCCGCACAACACTCCATCCCCCGCTCTCCTTCCCCCAACCACCTACCTGGTTAATCCCGCACTCTCACCGAACAACGCACTCAGAAGCGACGACGAACTCTCTCCCCGTCGCATATCTCCTTCTCCTTCTCCTCTTCCCCTTCGGAAGAGAAAGGAGAGACGCAAGGGAAGGGGGGGGGGGGTAGGAAAGGGGGAAGGGGGTGGAGGTACGATTTGGGTAGGTAGATAGATAGATAAATATACAAAGGTAAAGATACAAAGATAGGTACAGATAGATAGACGGATAGATAGATGAATATACAAAGGGGAGGGAGGGAGGGAAGGCAAAAGAAGGAAGGAAGAAGAGGAAGGAGAGAGAGAGAGAGAGAGAGAGAGAGAGAGAGAGAGAGAGAGAGAGAGAGAGAGAGAGAGAGAGAGAGAGAGAGAGAGAGAGAGAGAGAGAGAGAGAGAGAGAGAGAGAGAAAGAAAGAAAGAGACAGAGAAAGAAAGAGACAGACAGACAGAGGAGAGGCAGGGAAGGCGTGCGTATACAAGCGTCCGCATGTATACATAAACAGGTATAAAAACGCTAAGTTACACAATTAACTCCGTTATCCACCGCCAGTAATAAAATAAAGTCATATGAAAAAAAAAAAAATCGCCAACCCTACAGAAAATACGAAGAGAAACGGGGTGCGTCTGGTACGAAGAGCGCACGCGAAAAAAAAAAATAATAATAAACATTCCAGTACAGTGACATTTTTTTTTACGGTGGGGTGTGTGGGGTGGGGATGGGGGTGGGGGAGAGAAGGGGAGGAAGAGGATAAAAAATAAATTAATTTACACGAAACCCCAAAATTTCGAAATGGATTAAACATCCGCATTTATTATTTATTAGGAGTGACACAACAATCATACTTTTTTTTTTTTTTTTTTTTATTAGACCTTATCCAATACTCTTTCTTTGCTTTGTTTTTTTTCGTTTTTTATTAGACCTTATCCAATACTTTTTTTTTTTTTTGCTTTGTTTTTTATTTCTTTATTTAGACCTTATCCAGCTGGTATTCGAGAAATGACACCCAAAGAGGGGGACTCCCTCTCGAAAACCTTTCAACCCCGAATTCCAGCGGAGACACGCCCTTCATTTAAGAGGGGGTGGGGGGGGGGGGCTAGGCTGTGACATAATACGAAGGCAGAGGAAAACCCTTTTTTTCAGGAAGAAGAGCGCGAAAACGGTGATAAAGAGGGTGGGGGAGAGGGAGACGAGGAAAAGCACGAAAACGACGATGAAGTGACGAAAAAAAACGGGGAAAGAGAGAACCAATAAACAAACAAAACAAAACAAAATCAAAACGACACGATACAAAACCGCCGAAAACAAACGAAGAAAACAAATACACGGAATCAAAAAGGGACAGAACACGAAATCGACGGCAATAAATCAAGAGAGGAAGCCGAGCATCCCCTCAAGCCCTTTAGCCTCCGGAAAAAGCCCTCTCATGCGACCCCTCTTCTCCTCTTTTCTCTCCTCTTTTGTCCTCGTCTCTCCTCGTCCCTCCCTGCCTTCCCCTCTCCTTCCTTGCCTCGTCGCCCTGTCTCCTCTCCTCCGCCTGTCTCCTCTGCCCTCCTCTCTTCGCCTCCCACCTCGCCTCTCTTCTATTCTCCTCTTTTCTTCTCTTCTTCCCTCTCTTCGCCTCCCACCTCGCCTCTCTTCTATTCTAATCTTGTCTTCTCTTCTTCCCTCTCTTCGCCTCCCACCTCGCCTCTCTTCTATTCTCCTCTTTTCTTCTCTTCTTCCTCCTCGTCGCCTCGTCTCCCCTTCTTTCCTTTCCTCGCCCCTCAACCTTTCCTCCTCTTCTCTCCTCTTTTCGCATCACCCCCTCTGCTCTCCTCTTTCCCATTTCATTGCCTCGCCCCTCCTCTCTCCTCTTCTTTCTGTCCTCCCTTTCCCCTCTCCTCTTTTCTTCCCTCTCTTCGTCCCATCCACCCTCTCTCCTCTCCTCTCATATTTTCTTCTCGCCTTATCACTCCTCTTCTCATCCCCCTCTCTTCTCGTGTCTTCTCCTCTCCCCTTCCCCCCTCTCCTCTCGTCTCTTCGCCTCATCTCCCTCTCTTCTCTTGTCCTCTCCTATCCCCTCTCTTCGACCCATCCCCCTTTCTCTTTTCCTCTCCTCTCCTCTTCGCCTCATCCCCCTTTCTCTTCTCCTCTCCTCTTTTCGCCTTATCCTCCTCTCTTCTCCTGTCCTCTCCTCTCCCCTTCTCTCCTCTTCTCTCGTCTCTTCGCCTCGCCACCCCGGTCATCCAATAAGCCCCGAGCAGCATTCGCGGGACGCCAACAATGCGCGCCGGGTTCCGGGAACGGAGATTTCGCACTCTGACGATTCTCTCTCTCTCTCTCTCTCTCTCTCTCTCTCTCTCTCTCTCTCTCTCTCTCTCTCTCTCTCTCTTTCTCTCTCTCTCTCTCTCTCTCTCTCTACACAACCCTTTCTCCCTCTGCTACCCCAACATTCTCCCCCCTCTTCATCCATCCCCTTCCCTACCCTCCCATTCCCTCCCCACCCTCCCTGGCACCCCTAACTATCCTCCCTCCCTCCCCTCCCAACACCCCTCTTCTTCTCTAACCTACCCTCTCTCCTCCTTCCCCTCTTCCCACCCTACCGCCCTCTCCTCCCTCACCCTACACCCTTACCTACCCCCCTCCCCCTCCTCTCTCCCCCACCTCTCCCTCCCTGGGGTACGATGACACTCACGCGGGCATCGGCAAATATCAGCTGATTTCGCGGCGTTGGGCTCCGATGGCTGCGCGGCGACGAGGGGCGCGGGCGTAAGGCGGAGGTGGCGTGGAGGAGGGCGACGGAAAAGCAGATCGACAACTACCATGAATCACCATGTAACCCCATTTCTCGAACGGAAAAGGAAAGACCGAAACAAAAAAATATATATATATAAAGGATATATATACTAAAGATAACTAGATAAGAAGAAAGAAAGAGAAAGAAAAAGTAAAAACAAATAAGAAGAGAAAGAAAGAAAGAAAAGGAAAAAAATACGAGGAAGAAAAATGAACAAAAAATAAGTAAAGACAAAAGATAGAAAAAAAAGCAAAATAGGAAGAGACACAAACATGAAGATGGAATATGAAAAACCATGTACTCTATCACCATCCCCCTCCGCCCGTTGCGTGCGCCCATCCTATTAGCCTGTAATGAAGAACCACCGACGGAGGATCTCTCTCCGGTCACACAAACCTCCCCGGGGGGCATGCCACGGGGGGAAGGGGGAGGGAGAGAGAGGGGGAAGGGGGAGGGAGAAAGAGGGGGGAATGAGGTGCGAAGAAGGGGGAATGGGGGAGGGAGAAAGAAGGAGGGGTAGGGGGAGGGAAGAAGGGGAGAGGGGAATGAGAGGGGGGATGGGGAGGAGAGAGAGGGGAATGAGGTGCGAAGGAGGAGAAGGGGGATGGGGGTGGGAGAGGAGAGGGGGAAAGGGGGAGGGAGAGAGATAGGGGGGAAGGGGGAGGGAGAGAGAATGGGGGGAGGGATTGAGACGGAAAGGAGGACAGGAAAGGGAAGAGGGAGGGAGGAAGATAGGGACAGGAAGGGGAGGGAGAGAGAGGGGGGAAGGGCACATGAAAGGGAGGGAAAGGGAAGGGAGAGAGAGAAAAGGAAGGGATGGAAGAAGAGAGGGGAAAAGGAGAAGAGGAGGAAAGGGAGAGGGAGAGAGGGGGAAGGGACGAGAGGAAGACGACCGGATAGAAGGGAGAAAAGGACGGAAAGAGAGAGGAAAGAGAAAGAGAGCGCAGTTCCTGTGACGTCATATCGGCGGTCAACGGCACTAACCCACGTCCGAACGAAACACATAATTATGTTAACGACCTAAAAGCGAAAGAAAAAAAAGGAGAGAGAAAAAACAGCCTATTGAATTATTTAATTGGGACGAAAGAGAACAAAGAAAGGACGCGTGAGAAAGATAAGGAATGATAAGGCAGGAGAGTGGAGGGGCGAGAGGGGGAAGGGAGATAGACAAACAAAAGGGGAGAAAAGGAGAGAGAGAGAGAGAGAGAGAGAGAGAGAGAGAGAGAGAGAGAGAGAGAGAGAGAGAGAGAGAGAGAGAGAGAGAGAGAGAGAGAGAGAGAGAGAGAGAGGGAGAGAGAGAGAGAGAGAAAAGAGAGAGACAGACAGACAGAGAAGAAGAAGAAAAAACGGCCACGTGCAGCAGCATACAACTACACGACCACCGCCGCCACCAACAACAACAACAACAAACAAACGACCTCCAGGAGGAAAGTCGCACGAGGCTGAGTGATTCATCCCGCCCCGTACTTTCTTCCTCCTCTCGTCTTCCTCCTCTCGTCTTCCTCCTCTCGTCTTCCTCCTCTCGTCTCCTCCTTCTCTCGTCTCTTCCTCCTCTCGTCTCTTCCTCCTCTCGTCTCTTCCTCCTCTCGTCTCTTCCTCCTTTCGTCTTCCTCCTCTCCTCCGTAAGTCATCGGGGCTGGGCACGCGAGGCCGAGGCCGACCCCGACGACCCCCTCGCTCCGCCCGCCTGTCATCCCTCCCGAGGTCAGAGGTCAGGGCCCGGGACCATCAGCCCTTGACCACCGGCAGAGCGGGGGGAGGGGGGGGAGGACGTTGGTTCTCGTGATCCGATAAGGCGATCTAACGCGAGGTAATATTCCCGTAAGTAATCTCCGTGACTGAAACCTCTTTATCTAACCCACAAGGACCCCGCGTGCTGGCATAAGGAAGGCACAGAGAGAGAGAGAGAGAGAGACAACAGGTGGACAGGTGGGCGCCGGCAGTGGGGAAGGGGGGGGGGGGTGAGGTCAGTGCCAAGTACACACGGGACTTGCACGAGTCAACACGAGTGGCCCCGGAGGAATGAGGGGAAGGGTAGGTCTCTCTCTCTTCCTCTCCCATGCCTTGTCCCTTTTT
>NC_091570.1:4050986-4070986 GCF_042767895.1 Penaeus vannamei | reverse complement strand
CTACGTATCTAGAACGTCGAACTACCCCCCTCCCTCTCTCTCTCTCTCTCTCTCTCTCTCTCTCTCTCTCTCTCTCTCTCTCTCTCTCTCTCTCTCTCTCTCTCTCTCTCTCTCTCTCTCCTCCCTATTTACTTATCTACACACCTATCCATCTATATATCAATCCATAAACCTACCTACCTATCTCTATATCCATCTTCAATCCATCAACCTACTCTCTATATCCATCTTCCATGACTACAAACTAGCCATATAGCTATCTATCTTTCTATACATACGTCTCTATCAATCTATCTACCCATCCACATCCGTCGACCTATCAATCTATCAATCCTTTATCCATCTACCTCCCATCCTATCTACATCAGCCTATATCCATCTATCTCCCCCCTCTATCCATCTGCCCAATCTACCCATCCATCTCCCAGGTGTCAATCTATCTATCCATCCATATCCGTCAACCCACCTATCTATCATTTATCCATCTACTTTCCCCCCTCTATCCATCTATCTTCCCCCTCTATCCATCTACCCATCTATCTTCCCCTCTCTATCCATTTTACCAGCTATCTCCCCCCTTCTAAATATCTATCCAATTATCCTTCCCCTCTATCCATCTACCCATCAGTCTTTCCCTCTCTATCCACCTAACCATCAACCTTCCCCCTCTATCCACCAATCCATCTACATTCCCCCTCTATCCATATCCATCTACCCCCCTCTATCCACTCCACCATCCTCCCCCTCTATCCACCCACCCACCCTCCCCCTCTATCCACCCACCCACCCACCTCCCCCCTCCTATCCACCCACCCACCTACCTTCCCCCTTCTATCCACCCACCCATCCACCTCCCCCCCTTCTATCCACCCACCCACCTACCTTCCCCCTTCTATCCACCTACCCACCTACCCACCCACCCCCTCCGCCCATCCATCTCCCAGGCGCTAATGAGAGCCAATAGTGCCCCGCCCACCCATCCATCTATCCGTCCATCCATCACCAGTCAATTTGCGGCGCGTCTTAATTACGGTTCGCGGCCTTCAGCTGAAACGAAGGCAAACGGCACCTTTTTCAGAGCAATAAATCAAGAGCTGGATCACTCACGGAGAGAGAGGTGTCAAATAAAAATAAAATTAAACAAAATATAACAGAAAAAAAATAAAATTAAATAAAATATAACAAAAAAATAATAAAATTAAATAAAATATAACAGAAAAAATAAAATTAAATAAAATATAACAGAAAAAAATAAAATTAAATAAAATATAACAGAAAAATAATAAAATTAGATAAAATATAACAGAAAAATAATAAAACTAAATAAAATATAACAAAAAATAAATAAAAATAAATAGATGGATAAATAAACCAAGAAAGAAAGAACAGTGTAAGATTAACTACAATACATTTTTTCCCCTGCAGACTAACAAAAAAATACAAAGAATACAAGGAATACCTAAACAAATGCAATTAAAAGTATTTACACCGAAATCAACAAACAAACGAATAGACTAACCACAGCAAAAAAATAAAAATAAATCACACACACACACACAAAAAAAATACACCGAAATCAGCAAATAACCGAATAAATAAACCACAGAAAAAATCACAGTTTTAAATCACAAACAAACAAAAAACGAAAAAAAAAAAAAAAATCCAAAAATTCATATTCACACAACCCAAAACAGAAACCAAACCAAAGGACCCGCGCACCAATACCTGCAATTACCGCAATCCTAATCAGTATGTATTATGCATCGGCCTCCACCTGTCTTCCTTGCCATTAACATAATAATAACCTTCAATTACCAATTATCCGACTTGTCTGATGATTCGCCCATGAATACTTCGGCTAAAAATAGTAACAGTGATGGTGGTGGTGATGATGATGATAAGACTTATAAGAATGGTGTTGGTGGTGGATGTGGTGGTGGATGTGGTGGTGGTGGATGTGGTGGTGGTGGTGGTGGTGGTGGTAGTGGTGGTGATGATGATGGTGATGATGATGATGATGATGATGATGATGATGATGGTGGTGGTGGATGTGGTGGTGGTGGTGGATGTGGTGGTGGTGGTGGATGTGGTGGTGGTGGTGGTGGTGGTGGTAGTGGTGGTGATGATGATGATGACGATTATGATGATGATGATGATGATGATGATGATGATGATGATGATGATGGTGGTGGTGGATGTGGTGGTGGCGGTGGAGGTGGTGGTGGTGGTGGCTGTGGTGGTGGTGGTGGTGGTGGTGGTGGTGGTGGTGGTGGTGATGATGATGATGATGATGATGAAGATGATGATGATGATGATGATGATGATGATGATGGTGGTGGTGGTTGTGGTGGTGGTGATGGTGAGGCTGATCAGGATGGTTATGTTTGTGAAGACTGGTGGTGGTGGAAGTGGTAGACGTGATGATAATGGATGATGATAATGGATGTAATGATGGTGGCGGCGGTTGTAATGAGGACGGTGGCAGTTGTGATGATAAGGATGATGATGGCAGTTGTGACGATTCATGATGATGATGATGATAATGGTGGTATTGGTGATTGATAATAACCTCAAACGATAACAATTAAACAACGACACACACCAAACCAGCGCATCGACCGAGTGCAACGTAGAAGAAAGAAAGAAAAGAAAAGAAAGAAAGAAAAACAAAAACGTTTCCTCCAGCCAAGAAACGTTCCCCATACACCCATAGACACCCACCAGCTGGACCCGGTAAACATATTCATGAGAAGCACCACATTATGCCGTCCGGGCCTAGCTGCCACTTTTTTAAAAAACATCTTAATGAGCCTCTTGTCACTTCTAACGAGCGCCCCCCGCGGAGAAGACAAACAAAACAAACAAACAAACAAACAAGTGGATAGAGAGGCATACGAGACAGCTTCCGGGAATCATTTGGCATATTAACGTTACTCATGATCTTTGTCAACATTTTTATGCATAGACAGGTAAACAGATAGGCAAATAAATGAATAAATAAACAACACAAATTATTTCTTGAGATAAGGATGGAGGAAAATGGAGGAAGTGATGGGAGGGATGGGGGTATGGAGAGAAAGAAAGAGAGAGAGAGAGAGAGAGAGAGAGAAGAAGAGAGAGAGAGAGAGAGAGAGAGAAGAGAGAGAGAGAGAGAGAGAGAGAGAGAGAGAGAGAGAGAGAGAGAGAGAGAGAGGAAAGAGAGAAAGAGAGAGAGAGAGAAAGAGAGAAAGAGAGAAGGAGAGAGAGAGAAAGAGAGAAAGAGAGAAAGAGAGAGAGAAAGAGAGAAAGAAAGAGAGAGAGAGAGGAGAGAGAGAGAGAGAGAGAGAGAGAGAGAGAGAGAGAGAGAGAGAGAGAGAGAGAGAGAGAGAGAGAGAGAGAGAGAGAGAGAGAGAGAGAGAGAAAAGAGAGAAAAAGAGAGAGAGAGAAAAAGAGAGAGAGGAAGAGAGAAAGAAACAGAGAAAGAGAGAAAAAGAAAGAAAGAGAAAGAAAGACCATCTAAACCAAAAAACCGCACCCCAAATTGCTCAAAACACAAAACCAAAAAAAAAAAAAAACACACAAAGACCCCACAAAACCCCTCCCCACACGCGAGAGGCCTCCCCCCCCGCCGCACTGGCTCAACCCCCCCCCCCCACCCGCCCCTCCGCGAGAGCACGCGCTTCCCGGCACAATTACCAGCATCATAAAGCACTCCGGCGCGAAATCCTTTCCTAATTAAGGCGGCGAGTGGCATCCACAGCAAGCGCTCGCCGAGGCACAAGAAAAACAAAACTCAGACGCACACACACACACACGAATCTACACGCACACATACTCACACTATTGGCTGTGTGCGTGTGTGCGGGGTGGGGGTGGGAGGAGAAGGGTATGTGCGGGGTGGGGATGGGGGGGAGAAGGGTGTGTGCGTGTAGACATACGTCCCCACACATAAAATACACACAAAGACAACTAAAAATAGATATCTAAATAATTCGCCAATAAACCCATCTTCTTTTCTCTTATTCCTATGTCTCCTTCCATCTCCTTGAAAAAAAAATCTAGACCAGACTTTAATCAGAAGAAGAAAAGTAAACAGAACAAGAGAAGCAAAAATCAACATACAGAAAGCGAGCCACGCAAGCCGGCAAGCGACCGAGCAAAGTAAACAAGCTGTAAGCAAACCAGAAAGCAAGCCGCCGTCGCTAGAGCAAGCAAGCAAGCCGTCAGCGAACGAGCCAAGTAAGCAAGCAAGCTATCAGCGTTCTTTCAAGCAAACCGTCAGTTATCTTTCAAGCAAGCAAGCTAGCAAGCCGTCAGCGAACGAGTAAAGTAAGCAAACAAGCACGCAGTCAGCGATCAATCAATCAATCAATCAAGCAAGCTGACAACGGTCAAACAAGCAAGCCGTCAGCAAAAAAAAAAAAAATAAAAATCAATTCGTCAGCGACCGAGCAAAATAAGCAAGCAAAAACGCAGTCACCGATCGATCAATAAAATCAACGAATCAAGCAAGCAACCAAACCGTCAGCGAACGAGCAAGGTAAGCAAACAAGCAAGCAAAAAAAGTAGCAATCAAAGAAATCAAATCAAAGAAAATCAAAGAAAGCAGCAATCAAAGAAATCAAATAAAAGAAAATCAAAGAAAGCAGCGATCGATCAAGCAAGCCAGCCGTCAGCGAACGAGCAAAGCAAGCAAGCAAGCAAAGCAAACGACCTTCATCCCCGAAACAGGCCGGACGCAACTTCCTCGCCCCCTCCTCCTCCCCCTGCCCCCTCCCCCCCCATCCAACCCAACCCATAAACCACACCGGGAAACGCGCAGGTGGATCCCGCCCGCACCAGCTGTCGTCGCAAGGCAAAAACCGGCACGGCGAAGGTCGGGCTCGGACACGCGCCGTGCCCCTCGACTCTCTTCGCCTCTTGGCCTGTCACACTCTGTCTGTCTGTCGGTTTCTGTCTATCTGCGTATCCTTCTGTCCCTCTCTTCCTCTATGCGACGCCCCGTTTTCTTGTGTGACTATCTCGCCCTCCCTTATTAGAGAGGGTAGGGAGGGGGTATGGGGGAAGGAAAGGGGGGAGGGAGATAGGGAGGGAGGGGGAGGGGGAAGGAAAGGGGGGAGGGAGATGGAGGAGGGAGGGGAAGGAGAAAGGAGAAAGAGGGAGGGGACGGAGAGAGGGAGAGAGAGAGAGAGGGAGGGAGGGAGGGAGGGAGGGAGGAGGGAGGGAGGGAGGAGGGAGGGAGGGAGGGAGGGAGGGAGGGAGAGGGAGAGGGAGAGAAAGAGAGGAAAGAAAGAATAAGAGAATAAAAGAGAGAGGGGAAAGAATAAGAGAATTAAAAAAATAAAGAGACAAAGACAACTAGAAAGAAAGAAAGAGAAAGACACAGCATCTCCCCCTCCCCCCCACCCCCCCCCCGCTACAAACACACACACACACACACGCACAAAAAAGCCACCTCCTGCAGAAGGCAAATCTTTGAAAGGCTGCGATCGACGCCCAAGTCCGCGGAGAAAATATCAGAGGTTACCCAAATACCGAAGTGGCTTCCCGTGCCTCTATAAAGTCATTTCGCTCGGCCGGCTCTGCGCGCATGGCCGATTCCTGTCGACTTCCGCGTACGTGCGTGCGTGTGAGCATGTCCTGGACGTGTGGAGGTCTGGATGTGCACATAAAACCCGTGTTTGTGTTTGTTTGAGTGTGTGTGTGTGTGTGTGTGTGTGTGTGTGTGTGTGTGTGTGTGTGTGTGTGTGTGTGTGTGTGTGTGTGTGTGTGTGTGTGTGTGTGTGTGTGTGTGTGTGTGAATGTGAATGAGAGAGAGAGAGAGAGAGAGAGAGAGAGAGAGAGAGAGAAAGAGCGAGAGAGAGAGAGAGAGAGAGAGAGAGAGAGAGAGAGAGAGAGAGAGAGGAGAGAGAGGAGAGAGAGGAGAGAGAGGAGAGAGACCGAGCGAGCGAGTGATTGTGAATGAGAGAGTGAGTGAATCTACTCATGTCCATATGCGTGTGGCAATGTGTGTGTGCGTGCATGGTCAAGAAATCAAAGTCGTCGCCGAGGATGAGACAGAAAAAGAAGAAAATCGAAAAGACAGACTCACTAATTAATTACACACGTAAAAGTCATCCCCAACGTGTACCGCCGCCGGCAAGACTAACCACTTTAGTCCTGTAACACACAACAAGCCACTCAGTAACCCGGTTCCAAGTCATGTCATTAAGATACCCCCCTCCTCCCTTACTCCTCGTACACCTAAAGCACACTCTCATAATCCTCCTTAGCCCTCCCTTCCTTATCCTCTCCCTATCCCCCTAGCCCTCCCTTCCTTACCTTCTCCCTATCCCCTTAGCCCTCCCTTCTTTACCCTCCCCCTATCCCACTACCCCTCCCTTCTTTACCCGCCCCCTATCCCCTTGGCCGTCCTTTCCGTACCTCCCCTTATCCCCGTAGCCCTCCACCTTACTTCCTCCCCCTATCCCCCTAGGTCTCCCTTCCTTACCCTCCCCCTATCCCACTAACCCTCCCTTCTTTACCCTCCCCCTATCCCCTTGGCCGTCCTTTTCCATACCTCCCTCTATTCCCTTATCCCTCCCTTCCTTACCCTCCCCCTATCCCCCTAGCCCTCCCTCCCTTACCCTCCCCCTATCCCCCTAGCCCTCCCTCCCTTACCCTCCCCCAATCCCAGGGGGTATAAACACGCGGTCCGCGGACCGAATGTGGCCCGCCAGACTCTCACGTGCGGCCCGCGGCACGTTCGCTCCTTCAGCTCTACCGCCGCCCGCTTTCTATGATCAATCTAGCCAGTCCTTAAAAAAAAAAACATGAGAATCTTTTCTCTATTTTTCGCAACCCTTTCTCTGCTAATGCTTGTGAGACTCGAGAAGACTTTCCGTCAGAACTAACCGATCTTCGGTGTAACTCTGCGTTGAAGGGGAAAGTTTCCGAGCACTTAACTTCCCTCCTCCTCTTCACCCTCTCCTCATAACCTCCCTCTTGCACCCTACGTCCTACCCCCTAATCCTTGCACTCCCGGACAAGCAAACACTGCCCAGCTGATTCAATATTCCGCGCCATCAGCTGTACATTGAACAGGTGATTGTGGCCAGTAAATAACGCCCAAACTCCATTAGCGGCGGGGAATCTGGTGGAGGGTGTGAGCGTGAAGACTGAGGGAGAGGGAGAGGGAGAGAAGGAGTGAGGGAGAGGGAGATAAGGGTGAGAGGGTCAGGGGGAGAGAAGGGGTGATGAGGGCAGGGGGATTGGAGAAGCCTAGACGAGGAAAGGAAGGGGAAGAAAAAAGAGAATTCTGAGGGAGAGATATGGGGAGAGAACCGAAGGAACGAAGGAGAAAAAAGATGGGAATAAATAAGGTTGGGGAAAGAGATGGGAGAAGGGAGAAAGGGAAGACAGAAGGTGGAGGAAAGCTGAGAGTACGAAGGTAAGGAGGAGGGCAAAGGAGGCGGAAGAGATGGAGGTAAAGGGAAATGAAAGGAGAGGGAGTGGTTGAAAGGAGGAGGAGACGAAGGGAGAGGGAAGGGAGGAGCCAGGAGAGAAGACCTCCCTTCTCCCCCCCCCCCCTCCACCCTCTCCGCCAACGAGGCACGCCCGCTGCCACTGCAGATAATAAAGGATGGGGAAGGGATTAGTGAGGCCTATTACCTATTTCAAGGCTAACTAGACCTTTTTTCGGTCTACTCCTCGCTAAACAAACAACATTCTTGATGAAGAA
This sequence comes from Penaeus vannamei, assembly GCF_042767895.1. Taxonomy (NCBI): domain Eukaryota; kingdom Metazoa; phylum Arthropoda; class Malacostraca; order Decapoda; family Penaeidae; genus Penaeus; species Penaeus vannamei. The sequence goes on along the minus strand of NC_091570.1, from coordinate 4,063,287 downwards.
GAAGAAGAAGAAGAAGGAAAAGAAGGAGAAGAAGAAGATGCAAAATCACATCATCAAATCCAAACCAGAACAGGTCCAGTAATTACAAAATAATTAGATACAAGGAAAAGCCATTACGCTAATAATTATCTATCAACTACAATCATGGGCTTTACACTCCATTTCACTCTAAAATCCACGGCCCTACCAGACGGCCCATATGGCTATCTATCTCTTTATCTATCTAGATTACTAGCAAGCAATCTTTTCTCAATCTTTCCCTTCCTTCCTCCCTCCCTTCTTTCCTTCCTTCCTTTTCTCACTCCCGCTCTTTATCTTCCTATCCCTTCCTTCCTTCTTTCCTTCCTTCCTTCTCTCACTCCCGCTCTTTATCTTCCTATCCCTTCCTTCCTTCCTTTGTTCACTCCCGCTCTTTATCTTCCTATCCACTTCTTTACCAATTTGCGTGTCAGTGTGTCCCCTCGCCTCCGTGGATAACTACTGACGAAGGCGTTGAAATCACCCACGCTCTCACGACGAGTCTATCCTTTACCCAGTCGACACTTACCAGTCTATCAAGAAGGGAAGCGCCGTCCACACCACCATTCCTCGCGCAAAAAAAAAAAAAAAATTGAATTTCCCGACAACGCAACTGCATCTGCAACCGCAAACCTCCAAAATAAAACGAAGCAGCTTGTACCCACACTAACAAACGTTCAACCAGCAAACGTTCAACCTCTGATCGCACAACGTTTTCCTAACGACGCAAGACACCTTGAAAACGAGACAGGACAACCGCGTGTCTTGCGTGTGCCAATAAAAGCGTAATAACACCAACAAACAGACTGACACTATTTAGAACACAAGATTAATGGAAAGAGGAAGGAAGAGGGGGGAGGGAGAGAGGGAGAGACAACAAACAGACTAACACTATTTAGAACACAAGATTAATGGAAAGAGGAAGGAAGAGGAAGGAAGAGGGAGAGGGAGAGAGAGGGAGAGGGGGGGGGGGTGACCCGGAAGGCAAAGCCACGTCCCTAATGAGCTGGAAGAGCCACTCAAGGTAAGACCGCGTCGACAAACACTTCAAGAGACTCCCCCCCCCACCCCCCACCCGTACCCGTTTTCCAAAAGGTCTATTTTTTCCTACCTTCTTTTCTTTTTATTATTCTCATTATTATTACTCTCTTTTTTTCCTCGTCGTTTTTTTCTCCTTCATTTTCGCCTATATTTTTCTTCCTTGATTTTCTTTAACTTTTCATCCTCCTCTTTTTCTTCCCCTTTCTTTTCATTTTCTTCTTTCTCCTCCTCCGTCTTTTCGCCTTCCAACAATACATTTTTTCTCCTCCTCCTCCTCCTCCTTCTCCTCCCCAGTCCTCCTCCTTCTCCTCCCCCAGTCCTCCTCTTCCCACCCTGTCCCTTTCCACCCCTTCCTACAATCACCCCCTCTCCCTCTCCCCAACCCGCCTCCCAAACCCCTCCCACTCAAGACATCCTAAACGGACATAACAACACCATTACACAACACAACTCACACGCGTGGCACCTTATTACACCGGGCTTCCTCGTCCAGCGGCCAGGTATGATTACCTTCTCGTACACACACACGTACACACAGGTACGTACACACACACGCATACGCAGACGTCCTTGAAAAGGAGGGAGACAATATCCAGAATTCAAGAAAAGTAGGAAGGACAAGGGAGAAGGAATGAGGGAGGGAAGGAGGGAGAGAGGATGAGGGAAAGAGAGAGGGGGGAGAGAAAGGGGAGAGAGATAGGGAAGGAGGGAAGGAGAGAGGATGAGAGGAATATAAAGGGGGGAAGAGAGAGAGAGAGAGAGAGAGAGAGAGACACGGCCGAGCTCGCGAGGATAAGCATTAAGACAATTACGAATAACGGAATAATGAAATAACCCAAAACACAATTCCTTCAATAAGTTCGGTCTATTCTATTACAGACAGAATACAATATCTAGGCATCAAAACAAATATGAAATACTGAGCACGAAAAATATATTTAGGATGAAATATGTTAATATTAAGTGTAAAAAAACAAAATTCTACATATATCATAAAATCTAAGCCTACACACAAAAAATCACGCATAACATACATACATACATACATATATATATATATATATATATATATATATATATATATATATATATATATATATATATATACGAATGCATAACATAAAATACGCCACATGAAAAATAACTTAAAAAATATATTCACCGCAAAAATAAAACAGATTTGAAAGAGATTTTAAAAAGAAATGAAATCGGAAACGTCGTGACGCGGAAGGAGCGACTGTCATGCGATTCTCATGCGCCGAGGGGGAGGGGGCGGGGGAGAGATGGAAGGGTTTGATAAGCTGTCACCTGTCACTGTTTTCCTTATTTTCCCCTCTTGTCCACTTTCTTATCATCTTTTTTTCTACTAATTCCTCTCATCGTCGCTGTCATCATCATAATCAATCACCAATTAAAACCACTTTTTTCCTTCCTTCCTCCCCTCAATTACCCACTCCTCTTCCTCCCTCCTTCTCCCTCCCTCCTCCTCTCCCCACCACCTTCAACCCCTCTTCCTCTTCCCCCCCACCCAAACGCATGACACTCCCTTCCCCCTTCCCCTCTCCCTCGCCACCCTCCTCCCCTCCCCCTCCCTCGCCACCCTCCTTCCCCTCCCCCCTCCCTCACCACCCTCCTCCCCCTCCTCCCTCCCTCGCTACCCTCCTCCCCCCCTCCTCCCTCCCCCCACCGAGCGAGTGTGAGTCAGGCCCGTCAGCCGAGAGCGACCTCCAACCATGCATGACGACCGACGCCGTTGCAGCTCAAGACTCGCAACGACAAGGACCGAGGGCCACCACGCGTCTCCCTTGATGTCCTCGCTGCGTTTTACCTTTTTTTTTTATTATCTTTTTTATCATTATTTTCTTTTTTTTTGAGGGTAGGGTTGGCTATATTCGTACTTATTTATTTTTTATTATTTTCTTTTTTGAGGGTAGGGTTGGATATATATATATATATATTTTTACTTCTTTTTTATTATTTTCTTTTTTTTTGAAGGTAGGGTTGGGTGGAGTGGGGGTAAGGAAGAGTAGGGTATTGTGGGGGTGAGGTGGGGTAGGGTTGCTTATAGTGGGGTGGGATGGGGTGGGGTAGGGTAGGGTATAGTGGGGGGTAGGGTAGGGTATAGTGAGGTGGGGAGGGTTGGGTATAGTGGGGTGGGGTAAAGTAGGGTATAGTGGGGTGGCGTAGAGGAATAGGGTATGGTATGGTGTGGTATAGTAGGGTTGGGTAGGGTATAGTGGGGAGGGTCGGGTGGGGTAAGGCAGCCAGCGTGGGTAACGTGGGGGTGGAGGGGAGGCACTGTTGTTACTCCCAAAGGCCCTTCCTTGGGGGGGGGGGAGTGTATAACTAGGCCAAATATGGACAGTAATTATAATATACGTTAAAAAAATGAGTGGCAAAGATGACTCAGTTCTTTCTCGGGGTGGCGGAGGAGGAAGGGGTGAGTGTTACTCATACAGGAGAATATTATTTGACGTTTCGTGTGGCAATTCGGTTTACATACAAATTCAAATTTGGTGGCGAGGTAGAGGGAAAGGGAAAGGGAAAGGGAAAGGGAAAGGAAAAGGGAAAGGAAGGAGAGAGGGGGAGGTGGGGAGAGAGAGATATAGAAAAGAAAGAGAAGGGGAGACGGATAGGGAGAGGGGGGAGAGAGGGAGATAGAGGGACAGAGGGGGAAGGAAAAGGAGATAGAAAAAAAGAGAAGAGGGGAGAGAGAGACAGAGAGAGAGAGAGAGAGAGAGAGAGAGAGAGAGAGAGAGAGAGAGAGAGAGAGAGAGAGAGAGAGAGAGAGAGAGAAGAGAAAAGACAACAAACCAAGGACCGACACAGAAACCACTCGGCCCCGCGAATGATGGACTGATTAAGCGTCCCCCACCCCACCCCACCCCTCCCCTTCCCTCCCCACCCGACCCCGACGCATCACCAACCGCCCAACCCTCCCTCCCTCCCTCCTCCACCCAAACATACCCCTCCCTACCCTCCCATGCCCCGACGACCACACCAACCTGGCGCCAATCCGAGCGAGATGCCCCTCCCCCCCTCCCCTCCCCCACCAACATCCCCTCCCTGGCGCCACACCGAGGGAGAAATGCCCCCTACCTTCCCCATGCCCCTACCACCACCACCACCCACCTAGGGACACACACACACACACACACACACACACACACACACACACACACGCACGCACACACGCACACACACACACGCACGCACACAGACACACACTCCGCACTGGGTCAAGTACAGACGGTGCGTCATCGGAGGGGACGACCACAAGGACCGCCGCCGCCGCCACCTGTCATGTCGTGTCGTGTCGTTGGGACGGGGGGGGGGGGGGGGGGGCAAGTCGTCCGTGGTGGAAACGAAAAACAATGTCCACATTCTTCTCCTTTGTTTACAATTCCCTTTTCCTGTTTCTTTTTTTCCTTTTTTTCTACAAATCACTTCAAACTCACTGCTGTGGTCAATCGAGAGAGAGAGGGAGAGAGAGAGAGAGAGAGAGAGAGAGAGAGAGAGAGAGAGAGAGAGAGAGAGAGAGAGAGAGAGAGAGAGAGAGAGAGACAGACAGACAGGGAGGGGAGAGGGGGGATGCCACTCGATCGGGCGACCCTCACCTTTTCTTTTAAAAAGGCTCGAATTTCATACTAAGCAGAAGTAGATAGATAGGGAAGAGAAATAAACAAGATAGAGTGAGAGAGCGAGAGTGAGTGAGAGAGAATCAGGGACCGAATAAAAACAAACAAGGGTATGAGGAAGCAAGGGGAAGTGAGGGAAAGTAAGAAAGAGGGAAAGTGAGAGAGAGAGAGAGAGAGAGAGAGAGAGAGAGAGAGAGAAAAGAAAAAAAAACGCAAGATGGCTGCACGGGGGGAAACGCAAATTAAAAAGGAAAAACAAAAGAAACTAAAGAAACGAAAAGAAGAAACCTTTAAGACCAGACAAAAATAATTACAACATAAACAAAACCACACACACAAAAAAATTTCAGACCACAAACAAACAAAAAAAAATAAAAAATAAAAAAAGCAAAACAAAAAAAGAAAGAAAAACACCAATAAAGCCCCCACCCCCCACCCCCACCCCCACCCACGACGCGGAAGAGGAAAGATAAAGTGAAGAGATTAAAAAAAAAAACACAAAAAAAAGTGTATGTGTGTGTGTGGGGGGGGGGGGGGTCGACGGCATGACCTGGCGATTCAGGAGTCGTGTCCCAGCGTCGACAAGGTTGGCTCGGGAAAGGGACGAGCGGGCGCCGGGGAAGGGTCCAGTTCCATCATCATCGCTGTCATTATCGCCATTAATGTTAACGCGATAATGTCTCTCTCTCTTCATAATTTTCAACATGATGATCCTCTTCATTATGATAATGACCACCTTCAATCTCATGATGATCATTATCATTAATATCATCACCATCATCGTCATTACCAACATCTTATTAATCTCTTTCATTGTCATCATTATATTGTTCTATTATCATGATCTTTGTTATTACAATTACCTTTATCATTATGATGATGATGTGAAAATAATTTAGGCAGAGGATTTAAGCAAACTTTGTCGATACAATAATCAATAGCAACAGGTGCAACAATAATAATAATGATAATAGCAATAAAAATAATAATAACAATAATATTAATAAAAATGATAATAATAATGACAATGATAATAATAACAACAACAATAATAACAATGATAATAATAATAACAACAACAACAATAACAATAATGATAATAATAATAATAATGAAATATAAACAAAAACAATCAAACAAATAACCCCCGTTACAATAACACCAAATGCTCAAAAACAAACAAACAAACACACACACACAAAAAAATACTAACACAAATTCATGAACCAAAATGAAAAAAACTTTCTCCTCCTCCCCTGTCCCCCTCACAGCCACGTTGCCCTTCCTTCCTCCCTCCCTCCCTTCCTCCCTCCTTCCCTTCCTTCTTCCTCTTTTCCCCTCTTTCTGCCTTTCCCTGCGACCCTGGGGTTTCCAGGTCGCCAAGCCTTGACACCCTTCGTCGCCAGCCTTCTTTCTGCCTCGGACCGCTTGACCGTCGACTGGCCACGTGTCCCCGGCCGGAGGGAAAACGTGACGATGGTGGAGATAATGATGGTGATGATAATAACGATGGTGATAATGGTGGTGACGGTGACGATGATGATGATGGTGATAGTGATGGTGATGATGATAACGATGACGATGGTGGTGGTGGTGTTGGTGGTGATGATGATGATGGTGGTGGTGACGATGATAAAGATGGTGATGATGATGATGATGGTGATAGTGATGATAGTGATAGTCATGATTGGTAATGGTAAAGACGGTGACAAAGAGAGAAAATTATTGAAAAAATAGGCAATGGGGATGGAAATAAGGAAGATGATGGGGAGGGAACGAGATGATGAAAAACGATTAAGAGGCAAAGGAGGAGAAGGGGGAGGAGTAATACGGAGGAGCAAAGAAGAAAACACAAAGAAGGAAAAGAGGAGGAGAAAGAAAAGAAGTATAAAGAAGGAGGAGAAAGAAAATGAGCAAAAAGGAGGAAGAAGAGGACAGTAAAAAAAAAAAAAAAAAAAAAAAAGATAAAGGAAAACAAAGCAGGAGGAGGCGGAGGAGCAGGGAGAGAGGAGGAGGAGGAGGGAGGAGGGGGCACGAAGAGGGGAAGAAGGGGAAAAGCGTACCAACCCCCAACGCGGAACAACGCCGACGAATTGGACCGTCATGCGCACCTGTGTGGGAGTGAGTCACCGCCCAGGGAAGACGCGGCGAGGTAACGAGCCTGTCTTCAAGGTAAGCCTTCTTGTAGTCTGCGCCTCTCACCCCCCCCCCTCCATCCCTCCCTTAATTCCATTCCATTCCCTTCCCTTCCCTTCCCTTCCTTCCCTTCCCTTCCCTTCCCTCCCCTTTCCTTTCCATCCCTCTCTTTCCCTCCCTTCCCCTCCCCTTCGTTTCCAATCCTCCCTTTCCACCCCTCTCTTTCCTTCCCCTCCCTCCCCTCCCCTCCCCTCCCTTCCCTTCCCTTCCCCTACCTTCCCTTCCCCTCCCCTTCCATTCCCCTTCCCTTCCTTTCCATTCTTTTTCCCACTTCCTTCCATGCAAACAATCTGCAAAATTGTTCTATCTTTCATTAGAGCACAATTATCGTTCTCCATCTCCATTTCCTTCTCTTCTACTTTTTTTCTCCTGTTCTTTTTTCTTCCCCCACCCCCACCAACTTCACCTCCCCCTCCACCTCCTTCCCCTCCCCCTCCTCCACCTCCCTTCCCCCTCCACCTCCACCTCCTTCCACCTCCCCCTCCTCCCCCTCCTCCTCCTCCTCCACCTCCTTCCCCTCCCCCTCCTCCACCTCCTTCCCCCCCTCCACCTCCACCTCCTTCCCCTCCCCTCCTCCACCTCCTTCCCCCTCCACCTCCACCTCCTTCCCCTCCCCTCCTCCACCTCCTTCCCCCTCCACCTCCACCTCCTTCCCCTCCCCTCCTCCACCTCCTTCCCCCTCCACCTCCACCTCCTTCCCCTCCCCCTCCTCCACCTCCTTCCCCTCCTCCCCCTCCACCTCCACCCCTACCCCCACCTCCTCCTGCTGACTCACACACCTGCCAGCGACCTACCTTGCCCCTAAACCCCCTCCCCCTTTCCCCTTCCCCCTTCCCCCTCCCCCCCCTTCCCCGGCGGCCGTGCTGAATTGACCTTTATCGCGTAACCCATTCCGCTATCTCACGATCGGCAAAAAAAAGGGGGGGGGGGAGGCTAAAGGAGAGAAAAAAGGTTGACGAAGAGGGAAGAGGGCAGGCGAAAATAGGAAAAAGGGGAGGAGGAGGAGGAGGAGGAGAGACGGGTGACGGAAGACGGAAGAGGGGAGACGAAAAAGGAAAGAGGGAAAAGGGAAGAAGAAGAACGAGGAGGCGAAGAAGGTGGAGGATAACGAGGAGGAAGGAAGACGAAAAAGACTGGGGAAGGAAAAGTGAAAAACAAAAAACGAAATGGAAGACAAAAAAAAAGAAAAACAATCTAAAGAAAAAAAATAAATAAAAAAAAATAACACACAAACAAACACAAAGTCCCGAACACGAAAAAAACAACAACAGCAGCATTAAGGCCGAGATTACGCCTTCGAACAACGGACGAACGAACGAAAATGAACTCCATAATTAAGGCCATTAAGAGGGAGCCACGTGGGCGTGCAAGCCGGAACATGCAACTAACGATGGGCGGCGACACGAGGCTAATAGGCTCTATTGCAACTGTGCAAGTGGAAAGAATAGGAATGTGGATGATGATGATGATAAGGATAATCTAATAATAATTCGGCAACCGTGCAAGTGGCAACAACAGGAATGGAGATGTTGATAATGATAATAATTAAATAATAATTCAGTATACTATTGATTTTCGAAGAGTAGTGATTACGATAATTGCAATCGGCACCTGGAACAAAGAGTACAGGCAAAACACACACACACATACACACACACACACACACACACACACACACACACAAAAAGGTAGCCAATGACCATTTCTAAAAAAAAAAAAACTACAAAATCATAAAGATCAAACGCAGTAAAGAATAAAAAGAAAGAGACGGAAGAAGAAGAAGAAGAAAAGAAAGAGACGGAAGAAAAAGAGGAAGAAGAAAAGAAAAAAACACCCGATCTCTCGGTAATTGTACCATCCTACGCCGCTGCATTAGCCCAAGGATAAAACAAAGAAACAAATATACAAACACACAAGTCATTTCCCCGAGGTACGAGTCTAGGAGGGGGAAGAAGGGAGGAGGGGGAAGGGGGGGATGGAAGAGGAAGGAGAACGAAGAGGAGGAGGGAAGCGGATAGGGAAATGGAAAGGGGGAGGAAGGAGGAGGAGGAGAAGGGAGAGAGAAATGGAAATAAGAGAAGGAAAGGGGGATCCGGGAGAGAGAGAGAAATAGGAAGAAGGAGAATGACTATGGGATAAGGAAGGAGGAAGATAAGACACAGACCGAGAGAGGAAGCGAGATAGAAACAGAATAAGAAAAAAAGGAGAACGAGGGTGTCGGAGGAGACGAAGACAGAGTAGAGCGAGAGAGACAAGAACACACACGAACAAGGACGGAACAGAAAAGAAGAAGAACCCAAAGTAATAAAATACACATAAATAGCCACGCACATTGACCGAAAAAAATCCCCCAACATCGCCTTCGACCCAAAACCGCGCAAATTCAAGGACACCATCCCTTACCAAAAGAAAAAAAATAACAACAACAAAAAAATCATCTAAATTCCACATGCAGAAGTTAAAATAAAATAAATAAATAAAAAATAGGAGAAAAAAAAAAACTAGAAACATTCTCTCTCTCTCTCTCTCTCTCTCTCTCTCTCTCTCTCTCTCTCTCTCTCTCTCTCTCTCTCTCTCTCTCTCTCTCTCTCTCTCTCTCTCTCTCTCTCTCTCTCTCTCTCTACCCCCCACTCCCTCCTCCTCCCAGAACAACGTGTAAGACAGAATTAGAAGAAAGAAAAAAAAACTTGTTTAAAAAAATAAATTCTCTCGCCTCCCTGTCTCGCGGCGTTCGGATATTCCTCGTCAGACGTTTCTTTAATCAAATTTTACGGACCGAAGAGAGAGAGAGAGAGAGAGAGAGAGAGAGAGAGAGAGAGAGAGAGAGAAAGAAGAGAAGAGAGAGAGAGAGAGAGAGAGAGAGAGAGAGAGAGACAGAGAGAGACAGAGACAGACAGACAGACAGACAGACAGAGAGACAGAGAGAGAGAGAGAGAGAGACAGAGAGAGAGAGAGAGAGACAGAGAGAGAGAGAGAGAGAGAGAGAGAGAAAACAGAAAAAAAAGAACGAGGGAAAAAAATCTAAATTTCTGAATCTTAAGCATCTAGGCGCGAGCATCTTGAATCTCCCTCTGACTGCTCGGAAATAAAATGTTGGATGAAAGGTTGGGAAAAGAAAGTGAAGAAGAAAGGTGGAATCAGAAGAGGAAGAATAGGAGGAGGATGAAGAAGAAGAAAAGAAGAGAATAAAGGGAAGAAAAAAGGAAATGAAAATTAAAAGAAGGCCAAACAAATGAGGAGAAAATACAACAGAATGATAATAAAGGCAGAACAAATGAAACAATTAGGAAACCAAATGAACAGAGGAAGAAAAGAAAACATGAACCCAAGAAAGAGAACACGAAAGTGAGGAGAAAGAGAAGGAAGAGCAGAAGAAAGGGAAGAGAGAGAGGAGAAAGAGAGTAGAAAGAAAGAGGGTAGAAAAAAGACTAAAGAAAGAAAGAGTAGGAAGAAAGAGAAGAGAAAGAAAGAGAGTAGAAAGAAAGAAAAGAGAAAGAGAGGAGGAAGAAAGGGGCGAGTGGGTAGATGTAGAATGAGACGTGAGGGAGGAAGAAAAAAGAGAGAGGAAACAAGAAATGGAAAAGGGGGATGAAGGAGAGAAGAGCGTGAGGATGAAGAAAGGAAGGGAGAGAGAGGATGAAGAGAGAAAAATAGAAAGAGGAGGAAAGAAAAATAGAAAGAGGATGAAGAAAGAGAATAGAGAAGAGCAAGAAAGAGAAGAGATAAAAGGAAGAAAGAGAAGAGAAGTGAAAAAGAAGAAGAAAGATTAGAGAAAAAAAGAAGAATGAAGAGAGAAAAATAATAAAGAGAAGAGAAAAGAAGAGAAGAAAGAGAACAGACAAGAGAGAAGAGAGAGACGAGGAGAGGACCCAAAGATAGATCCACAATTATGAGCAATAAAACCCTTATCCAATTCCCCAACAACACGGCGGAGAACATAAAACAGTAGGCTCCTCCCCCCAGCTCCGATAGCGAGATAAGAAAATCAATACACGAATTAATAAATGCATAAATATAAACCACCTGCACACATAAATACAAAATTAACAAAGAGGAGGGCGAGAGAGAGAGAGAGAGAGAGAGAGAGAGAGAGAGAGAGAGAGAGAGAGAGAGAGAGAGAGAGAGAGAGAGAGAGAGAGAAGGAAAAAAAAAAAAAAGAGGACTAAATATTTATAATATTTATGACCGCCGCATCAACCTCGGAAAACCTGCAATCTCTCGATCCTCAACACCCGCGTCCATTTATTTATACGTTCGGACCTCCGGGGACACGCCCGTCGCTCCCCTCCTTTGCCCATTCCCCTTCCCCCCTTCGACTATCCCTCGCCTTCCCTGTCCTGTCCCTCGCACCCGTTCCTCGTCCCCTTTCCTTATACTTCCCCCTTCCCTTTCCTCTCCTTCCTCTTTCCTCACATCATCCTTTCCCTTTTCTATCCTTCCCCTTCCCTCATCATCCCTCTCCCTTTCTTATCCTTCCTCTACCCTTCTCTATCCCACCCTTTCCACCCCACCCAAAAAAGAAGAAGAAGAAGAAAAAGAAAAAAAAAAACACTCCCGCACTCCCCGTCGTCCGCCACTTGACCCTCATTAAGCAGCCATCCCAACAGCAGCAAACAGCAGACGACAGCGAGCAGTCCCAAGAAGCTCGTCCCGCCGGCGAGGCTCCACTAAAACTGCAGGAGCGCGACGACACCTCCAAGGCCGTTGGCTTCGGGGGGAACTGCAGTGTACAGTATACCTTCCTGGTGAATACCGACACCCACGCGCGTGAGCACAAAGACGCTCGCTCACTCACTGTCAGTACACAAAAAAAAGGTGCACACAAATGCACTCGTTACATACTCACAACACAATTCGCTAACTCACAAACACACACACTCGCTACTAACTCACAAACAAACAGACTCGCTAATATCTCACAAACACATTCGATAATAACTAACAAACACACTCGATAATAACTCACAAACACACTCGCTACGAACTCACAAAAACAAACGCTAAGAACTCATAAATGCACTCGCTACTAACTCATAAACATACTCGTCGCAAACTCACTCACACACATAACCACACTCGCACGCAAACATCAGCCATCTTTCTATGCAAAACTGCTGAACCTCAAATTTGTCAACGTCTTTCGTGAGGCTCTGGTTTCCATCCCTCACCCGACTACAAAAGCATCTAAACAACACCTCAGAATTAAACAACCAAAGAAAATATAAAAAAACAAGAACAATAATGAAATAATAATAATAATAATAATAATAATAATAATAATAATAATAATAATAATAAATAATAATAAGAAGAAGAATAAAAGACAACAATAATGATAATGATAATAATAAGAACAATATCAATAATAATAATAATAAAAACAAACAAATAAATAAATAAATCTACAG
>NC_091570.1:4018486-4038486 GCF_042767895.1 Penaeus vannamei | reverse complement strand
GGATGAGGATGGAGGAAAGGGGAGGATGGGAGGAGGAGGAGGAGGAAAGAGAAGGAGAAAAAAATAATAAAAAACGAACGAAGGAGAGGAATGGCCTTACGAATGAACAGATATATGGATGGATAAACGAATGAATAAAAGAACAAAAAAAGAAGAAAAGAAAGAAAGAAAGAAGGAAAGAAGGAAGCGAGGCAACGGAGGGCGCCTTGACTGCAGGACAATGAGCCTGACGGACAGTGAAACGAAAAGAAAAAGTCTAACAAAAGCATAATGGAGAAGGGGAAATAGACAGACAGAGATAACGAAGGACACGGGGGGGCTATTAATCCAATGTAATATCGATTATCGTGAACCGGCTTTCGAAGGCGGAGGAGCAGGAGGAAGTTTGTAATGAGCGAGATGATGTAATGAGATGTTCACGTACACACACACACACGCACACACGCACGCACGCACGCACACACACACACACACACACACACACACACACACACACACACACACAAAAGGATAACAAATAAAAATCCCCCCCCAAAAAAACAATGCAAGATATTAAAAAAAAAAATAAAGATAAAAATAATAATAAATCAAAGATAAAACAATCAAATAAATCCAAGAAAAAAACAAAATAAACAAATCCAAAACAAGCACGAAACTAATCGCATCACGGCAACCAACTGTACCTGCAACACCTTTTCACGAAGCAAAAGACAATGCAAGAATTCACCCCTACCCTCACCCCCACCCCCACCCCCCGCTCGCGCACAGGGTTACAATGGGAGATGAGAGAGGGGAGGGTTTGGGTGAGGGAATGTGAGAGAGAGAGAGAGAGAGAGAGAGAGAGAGAGAGAGAGAGAGAGAGAGAGAGAGAGAGAGAGAGAGAGAGAGAGAGAGAGAGAGAGAGAGAGAGGGGGGGGGCAAGGCATTGTCTCTAGCAACCACTCGGTTTTCCTCCCCCCCCCCAAATCCTTTCTTACTTACCTCCAATCCTTGTCTCCCTCTTCCCCTCCCCGTTTCCCCTTTTACTCTTTATTTTCATTTCCCTCTTTCCTCTCTCCCAAAGTCTACGTCTATCCCCCAGTTTTCGTACCCCCCTCCCCTGCTTTCCTTGACTTTCCTTTATTTATCATCCTCTCTTCCCCCTCCCCCTCCCCCCACCTGTTCCCCCTTTCCTTCCCTTCATTTCCTACTCTTCTACCCCTTTCCTTTTCCTTCTCCTCGCCACTTCTATTTCTTCCATTTCCCGTCTCGTTCTCTACCTCTTTCCCCCTATCCCTCTCCTCCCTCTCTTTCCCTCCTCCTCCCCTCCCTTTCCTCTCCTCTCCTCCCTCCCCTTTCTATCTCCTCTCCTTCCTCTATTCTCTCCTCTCCTCCGTCCCGCTTTCCTCTCCACTCCACCTCTTCTCCTCTCCCCCCCCTCCATCTTTACCCTCTCCACCTCTTCTCCTCTCCCCTTCCCGCTTTCCTCTCCTCTCCACCTCTTTTCTTCTCCTCTCCCCCTCCCGCTTTCCTCTCCTCTCCACCTCTTCTCCTCTCCCTCTCCCCCCCCCCTCCCTACCCTCTCCACCTCTTCTCCTCTGCCCTTCCCTCCCTACCCTCTCCACCCCTTCTCTTCTCCTCTCCCCCTCCCTCCCTACCCTCTCCACCTCTTCTCCTCTCCCCCGCCCCCTCCCTACCCTCTCCACCTCTCCACCTCTTCTCCTCCCCCTCCTCCCTCCCCACCTCTTCTCCCCCCGCCCCCCTTCTCCCCTCCTCCCCTCCCTCCCTCCCTCCCTACCCTCTCCCCCCACCCCCGCCCCCCGCCTCCCCGATTCCTCCACCTGGTGACAAAGGCAGCCCGTGCATTCACCGGATAGCCTTGACTCGTTCATTTTAGTCTCAAGTGTATCTCTTACAACATGTCTCTCCTCCGTATTCGCTTTAAAAAAAATAGCGCACCCTTTCTGAAATAGATTAAAAATTAAATAAAAATAAAAATAAATAAATATAGCTCTCTTTAGCGCACCCTTTCTAAATTGGATTAAAAAATAAATAAAAATAAAAATACATAAATATAGCTCTCTTCAGCGCCCCCTTTCTAAAATAGATTAAAACATAAATAAAAATAAAAACAAATAAATATAGTTCTCTTTAGCGCACCATATCTAAAAAATAAATAAATAAATAAATAAATAAATAAAATATAGCTCTCTATAGCGCCCCCTCTCTCAAATAGATAAAAAAATAAAAATAAAAATAAATAAATATAGCTCTCTTTACCCAAGCTCATCCCGAACCTCATCATAAAGCTTATCATAATGACGATGACGACGAGAACAGCGACGTTGATTTCAAACAGACGACTCTCATCCCGTGTCACCGGAGAGGCGAATTTTCTCGTACACAGATTTTATCTTGAATCCCGTCGTCTCCCTGAGAGCAAGAGTTAATCAGGGGGATAAGGCGAGGGGGGAAAAAAAGAGCCCCTTTGTCCCTGTCTAATAAGAAATATTAATTACCTGCGACGGGATAAAAAGAAAAAGAAAGAAAGAAAAAAAAAAAAAGGGACAGCGGGAACAAAGACGGGAGAAAAAAAAATGAAAGACGGGAGAAAAAAAAAATGAAGCAGACTAACTGACTGACCGACTGACTGACAGACGTACGGGCAAGCACACGGACAGACAGACAGAGACAGAGAGACGGAGGGAAATTTCCCCTCGGCCTTTTACCTTCGGCCGGACTCTCGGACGCGCCTGACTCACCCCGAGCCTCCAGAAGAGAAGACAAGACATCTACGTCTCCGCAAATCCTCCCGAACCGAATCGAGACCAACAGACGCACAAAGAGCTCGAATGAGACGCACTCGCGACGTGGAGAAGCAAGAGCCGCGACACTCCTTTTAAAAGATCAATAATCGCGAGTAGTTTTTTTATGAGCGAATGTCAACCCTCCTCCATCCTTTCCTTCAATGTCACGCTCCATCCCTCCCTTTTTCTCCTCTATTTTTCCAAACGACGAAAAAAAACAAAACAAAAAAACAGCAACAGAACTCCAACAACAAGAACAATATCAACAATAAAAAAAACAAGCTTCTCAATCGCTCCTTCATAGGCAGCGCTTCTGAGATTTAACCCCATCATGCACTGCCATCAATCAATCATTCGCCAGGCGCTTTCGCACATGGGGTGGGAGTGGGGTAGGGGTGGGAGTGGGGTAGGGGTGGGAGAGGGGTAGGGGTGGGAGTGGGGTAGGGGGGGGAGGGGGGTGGGGGTGGGAGTGGGGTAGGGTGGGAGTGGGGTAGGGCTGGGGGAGGCGTCACGGCAGGCACAGCTGATTGCACTCACTGATTTACTGACGTCACGCGGGATAGTTTCACTGCCACGCCATACGTACCTGGAACAGAAAAAAAACAAAACATTAATTAGAGAATCAATTACATGAGAGAGAGAGAGAGAGAGAGAGGGAGAGAGAGAGAGAGAGAGAGAGAGAGAGAGAGAGAGAGAGAGAGAGAGAGAGAGAGAGAGAGAGAGAGAGAGAGAGAGTATGAGTGATAGACAGATATAGAGAAACTCTGATCGACCAAGTGATTAAGTGATGAAGAGATTCAAGTCCACCAAACCAGTTCTGCAGATATAAAATCGCATGCGCTGAGAGAGAGAGAGAGAGAGAGAGAGAGAGAGAGAGAGAGAGAAAGAGAGAGAGAGAGAGACAGAGAGAGAGACAGAGAAAGAGAACGAGAGAAAAGAGAAAAACAAAATAATAATGACAAAGTCTACCCCCCAAAGAAAAAAAAAAAAAAAATCAGCAGCCACCCCACTCGCCGCACCATTCCTCCCCCACTCGTTCAACTCCAATCCGCGCAGTCCATTTCGATCCATCACCAAGTTCCCGTCATAGCAGATTAATCGAGAGCCCGCCAGCATTAGGCATTGCCAAACGGTATCAAAACGGCTATTCACTGCATAGATATACACACACAGCGAAACCTACGCGCAACCTAAAACAAACGAACAATAGAAGAGGTTGGGGATGGGGGGGGGGGATGAGAGGGAGGGGGAGGAGGTGGACGGTCAAAAGGAGGAGGAGGAGGAGGAGGAGGAGGAGGAACGGGGAGAGGAGAACGAGGATGGGGGAGAGAGGGAGGAGGAAGGGGGAAGAAACGGAGGAGGAGGAGGTGGTAGAAAGAGAGAAAGAGGGAAAGAGAGAGAGAGAGAGAGAGAGAGAGAGAGAGAGAGAGAGAGAGAGAGAGAGAGAGAGAGAGAGAGAGAGAGACTACTTCCCTCTCCTCACAACCGCAGCATCTGGCAACAGTGTCTCCCCGCGTATTAGGCATTCCAACCTGGCTTTTGTCGCAAGAGAGAAAGAGTAAGAAAAAAAAAGAAAAAAAAATAGAGAGAGTGGGAAGGCTTCGATTGAATTTTTTCCTCCTATTCTGGTCGGATGAAAGTGGAGCGGAGGGGGAAGGGGTGGGGTGAGGAGGAAGGGGGGGGAGGGAGATGAAGAAGGTAGGGAAGTGGGATTTATTTTGTGAGTGGAGGGTTAGGGTGGTTGTTGTTGTTGTTGTTGTTGTTGTTTTTGTTGTTGCTGTTGTTGTTGTTGTTTTTGTTGTTGTTGTTGTTGCTTTTGTTATTGGTGGTAGTGATAATGATAATGGTGGTGGTGATTATGATGGTGATAATAAAGGTAGTGGTAATGGTAATAATGATGATTAAAATAATGATAATGGCGGTGGTGGTGGTGATACTAATAATGGTGGAGGTTACGATGATCAAGTTATGAAAAAAAAAAATCAGAGCATG
The DNA here is from genome assembly GCF_042767895.1 of Penaeus vannamei. Lineage (NCBI taxonomy): Eukaryota > Metazoa > Arthropoda > Malacostraca > Decapoda > Penaeidae > Penaeus > Penaeus vannamei. The sequence goes on along the minus strand of NC_091570.1, from coordinate 4,033,708 downwards.
TTAGCAATCCAAACCACCATCAAAACATATATACAGCTATCATTCCCATAACCCCTTACAAAGACAAACAAACAAACAAACAATAAATAAATAAAAATGTGCATAATAAAAATAATAAAAATAAAACAACACAAAATACATAAACAAACAAACAAACAAACAAACAAACAAACAATCAACCAAGCAAGCAATCCCCAAACCCGGTGATCAGCGAGGCCAAAGGGAGGGGGGAGGAGGAGGGGGGAGGAGAGGACATCGACAAATGGGGAGGGGAGGGAGGAAGGTGGAGACGGAAAGCTCTACGGGGACGGCAGATGGGGAGGGGGAGGGAGGAGAGGGAAGAGGGGAGGGGAGGGGAGGAGGGGGAGGGGGAAGGGGAGAGGAGGAGGGGGAAGGGGAAGGGGAGGGAGGAGGAGGGGGAGGAGGGAACTCTGCGGGGACGGACGCAAATGGGGAAGAGGGAGAGAGGAGGGGAGGAGGGGGGAACTCTGCGGGGACGGACGCCGGTAAATGGGGAAAGGGGAGATGGGAGAGGAGGAGGAGAGGAGGGGGAAGAGGGGGGAACTCTATTGGACGGACGCCGGCAATTAGGGAGAGGAAAGGGAGGAGAGGGGGAGAGGAGGGGGAGAGGGTGAACTCTGCGGGGACGGACGCCGGTAAATGGGGGAAAGGGGAGATGGGGGAGGAGGAGGGAGGAAGAGGGGAAGGGGGAACTCTGCGGGGACGGACGCCGACAAATGGGGGAGAGGGGGAGATGGGGGAGAGGAGGGGAGGAGGGGGAAGGGTGAACTCTGCAGGGACGGATGCCGGTAAATGGGGAGAGGGGAGATGGGGGAGATGGGAGAGGAGGGGAGGAGGGAACTTCTGCGGGGACGGACGCAAATGGGAGAGAGGGAGATGGGGAGAGGAGGAGGGAGGAGGGGGGGAGGGGGGAACTCTGCAGGGACGGACGCAAATGGGGAGAGGGGAGATGGGGAGAGGAGGGGAGGAGGGGAGGGGGAGGGAGTGAACTCTGCAGGGGACGGACGCCGGTAAATGGGGAGAGGGGAGATGGGGAGAGGAGGGGAGGAGGGGGAGGGGGAACTCTGCGGGGACGGACGCAAATGGGGAGAGGGAGATGGGGTGATGGGGAGAGGGAGGAGGGAGGAGGAGGGGGGGAGGGTGAACTCTGCGGGAACGGACGCCGGTAAATGGGAGAGAGGGAGATGGGGAGAGGAGGGAGGAGGGGAGGGGAGGGGGAACTCTGCGGGGACGGACGCCGGTAAATGGGGAGAGGGAGATGGGGGAGAGGGAGGGGAAGAGGGGAGGAGAGAGGGTGAACTCTGCAGGGACGGACGCCGGTAAATGGAGAGAGGGAGATGGGGTGATGGGGAGAGGGAGGGAGGAGGGAGGAGGGGAGGATGGGGGAAAGGGGAGAACTCTGCGGGGACGGACGCCGGCAGTGACGGACGCGACCAGATCGAACCCCGAAATTCCGGAGAGTAACGACGTAATAAACCCGAGCGAAGCCGACATCTCTCTCACCTTAAATCTTGACCATAAATCTCCCTGCAATGTCCCTGTCTCCCTTCCCTCCCTCTCTCCCTCCCTCCCTCCCTCCCTCCCCTCCCTCCTCTCCCTTTCTTAATCCCCCTTCTAACCCTCCCTCCTTCCTTCCCTTTTTCCCCCCCTTTTCTAACTTCCTTATCAACCCCCCTCCCCTTCCCTCCCTTCCTTCTTTTCCACTCTTTCTAACGTCCTTCTCTCCCTCTCTCTATCTCCCTATCAACCCCCTCCCACACCTCCCTCCTTCCTTCTTTCTCCCCCTTTCTAACTTCCTTCTCTCCCTCTCTTTATCTCCCCTATCAACCCCTCCCCCTCTTCTTCCTTCTTTCCCCCCCTTTCCAACTTCCTTCTCTCTCCCTCTCTCTATCTCCCTATCAACCCCCTCCCCCTTCTTCCTTCTTTCCCCCCCTTTCTAACTTCCTTCTCTCCCTCTCTTTATCTCCTTATCAACCCCTCCCTCCTCTCCTTCCTTCTTTCCCCCCTTTCTAACTTCCCCTTCTCTCCCTCTCTTTATCTCCCTATCCAACCCCCTCCCCCTTCTTCCTTCTTTCCCCCCTTTCTAACTTCCTTCTCTCCCTCTCTTTATCTCCTTATCAACCCCTCCTCCTCCTTTCTTCTTCCCCCCCCTTTCTAACTTCCTTCTCTCCCTCTCTTTATCTCCCTATCAACCCCTCCCACTCCCTCCTCCTCTTCCTCCATTTATCCCTCAACTAAACCTCCCATTCATCGTCATCCTTCCCCTCTCTTGTATCCCCTCTATTTCTGCTCTTTTCTTTTCCGTCTTTTATCCGTTCTCTTCATTTACGCATCGTTTTAAATTTCTGGTGTAGTTAATGCTGATAAGAAAGGAGGAAGTGGGGAAAGAAGAAAATGTGGGAGAGAGGAAAGAGGAGGAGGAGGAGGAGGAGGAAGAGGAAGTAGCAAAGGAAGAAGGAAAGAAAAGAGGAGGAAGAGGAGGAGGAGGAGGAAGAGGAAGAGAAAAAAAGTAAAGGGAGGAGGAGGAGGAAGAGAAAAAAAAGTAAAGGGAGGAGAAGGAAGAGAAGATAAAAAAAGAAAAGGGAGGAGTAGAGAAAAAATAAAAAAGACACAATAACAAAAAGAAAACTATATAAAAAACAAACAACAAACAAACAAAAATAACGGTATAAAACCCCAGACAAATAAAGAAACACCCCCACAAAACCAAACACACTGACCCCTTCCTCAGCAACAAGCCCAACACAGCCCGAAAGCCATCCATACGAAGTGGGCGGGGGGGGGGGGGGATATGCACCGGCGTTTGCATCTCGGAGGGATAATAATAATGCAACTTTATCAACATCCTTCTTTTGTCTGTTGCCAACCCACTGCGCTCCTTTTACGGTTCCGCCAGCTAAGAGATATCTTCCACATGTATGTATATATGTGTAAGAGGGGCTTAACCCGTCTCCACCCCCCCCCTCTTCCCCTCTCCCTGCTCTGCCGTCCCCTTCCAACTAAAGAAATGGTTACTTATGTAAGCTTATTCCTTTTCTTGCCTTATTTACCTGTCTCTCTGTCTTTCTCTGTCAATATGTCTGCCTCTGTTTTCATATCTCTCTCTCTCTCTCTCTCTCTCTCTCTCTCTCTCTCTCTCTCTCTCTCTCTCTCTCTCTCTCTCTCTCTCTCTCTCTCTCTCTCTCTCTCTCTCTCTGATTCACAAATGATCACATGAATAAAACAAAACGCTTTGTTTATTAAGATTTGGAGATCTTCATAAGGCGTAGATTAGCAATCTTCCTCCCTCCCATCTCACCTCTTCTGCCTCTATTAATCATTTTTTCTCAATCATCCCCCACTTTCCCTCCCTCCCCTCCTCCCTCCTCCCTCCCTCCTCTCTCCCTCCCTCCCCTCCCTCCCTCCCTCCCCTCCCTCCCTCCCTCCCTCTCTCTCTCTCTCTCTCTCTCTCTCTCTCTCTCTCTCTCTCTCTCTCTCTCTCTCTCTCCACTAAACCCAAACAAGCAGCAGTCATACAAACAACTCCACTGAAGGAGAACTTCCTTCAAGACGTTACTTTCAGACTTCCTCTTTCAAGACCAGGAGGAGAAGAAAGAAGAAAACTCGAATGAGAAAGGGAGTAGCAAGAGGAAGGGGCGGAGAAAGAGAAGCAGGATGATGAGGACGAAAAAGGTGGAAGAAGAGGAAAGAGGAAAAAGAAGACGAGAAAAGAACCTCATGCCCCCCACCCCTTTCCTCCCTCAACTGTCTCCCTCGCTGCGAGAGAGCCACTCACTCAAGGAGATTAACCTGCCCGAGTTAAACATGTCTCCAACACGTCAGCCCGCCGTTGCCACGTCATCAAGCTGATAGCAGCCTGACGTCGAGACAAAAGCTCTGCCCGGCTGACACCTGTCATCAGCGCTGACGGGCAGGATTAGAAAAGAGGGGAAAGGGGGAGAGGGAGGGGGAGGGGGGAGAGGGAGGGGGAGAGGGAAGAAGGAGGAGAGAGGGAGGGGGAGGGGGGAAGAGTGGGCAAAGGGAAGATGACTGAAAGAAAGGAGGGAGAGGAGGGGGGAGTGGGGCAGAGGGCAGTAGGCAGCTCCGGAGGAAATGAGATGGCGAGGAGGGTAAAAGGAGCAGTGACGGCGATATCATTATTAATCCGACACGGAGCAGACGCGCCGAGAAAGGGAGGCTCGGCCTTCAACCAGTCCCCGAGATGGGAATGAATGAAAATGCAGAAATCCGTCTCCATTCATTCATTCATTCATTCATTTCTTCTTTTCTTTCTCTCCCCAATCTCTTTTATGCAAAAAAATCCACCCAACTGGTAAAAAGGTTCGCAAAAAATGGGAAAAATGGCTTCCCGTCCCACACAACTTTCTAAAAAAATAAAAAATAAAAAATATTCCCTCCCAACTACTACTCCTCCTTTCTGTCAACTACCCATCCTCGTACCTTCTGACCCGTCTTCGTCGTCGTTGTCTTTCTTCTTCTTCTTCTTCTTCTTCTTCTTCTTCTTCTTCTTCTTGTTCTTCTTCTTCTTCTTCTTCTTCTTCTTCTTCCTCCTCCTCCTAGTCCCACTACCACCCTCCTCCTCCCTCCTTTTCCACCTTCACCTCCTCCATCTCCCATCTCTCCACCCTCCTCCTCCTCCTTTCTTTTTCCTCCTCCTCCTAGTCCACTACCACCTTCACCTCCTCCATCTCCACCTCCACCTCCACCTCCACCTCCACCTCCTCCTCCTCCCCAACCAAGTCCAATCCCATGAGTAAACGACGCGATCTTACACCAACCCGCGCTCGGGAAAGACTTTTCACTTTGCCAAATGAATTTCAGCTTTTTTTCTTTCTTTTTTTCTTTTTCTTTCTTTTGACTTTCTTTTTTTTAACTTTAAAGCAAGACGTCGTATTACTTCGTCCTATATCATTTTTTTTTTTTTGGGGGGGGGGGGGGCGGAAGAAGCGGGGGAGGGATAAGGAAGAAAGAGGAAGAGGCAGAAGGAAGAATAAAAGAAGGAGGAAGACGAAGGGAAAGAGGATGGGAGAGCAAAGGAAAAAAATAGGGAAAAAACGTAGAAGATAAAATAAAAACAAAGCGAGCGGAAAAATGGCGAAATAAAATAGATAAAACGACGCTATAATACACTCATACTCATTCTCGCCCTCTCTCCTCTTCTCCCTCTCTTTTCTTCTCCTCTCCCCTCTCCCTCCCTCCCTCTTCCTCCCTCCCTCCCTCCCCTCCCTCCCCTCCCTCTTCCTCTCTCCCTCCCTCTCCTCCCTCTTCCTCCCTCCCCTCCCCATCTCCCTCCCCCTCCCTCTCTCCCCATCTCCCTCCCCATATCCCTCCCTCCCTCCCTCCTTCCCTCCCTCCCCCTCCCCCCCCCCTCCCTCCCTCCCTCCCTCCCTCCCTCCCCCTCCCTCTCTCCCCATCTCCCTCCCTCTCTCCCCATCTCCCTCCCTCATTACGCCAACCAAAAAGCCCATAAAGAGACTAATCACAGCTGATCACGACAACGAGACAACGTAATCGCGAAGGATAATCCGGAGGGACGCGCTCGTAAATTAGTCAAAAAAGGGGGAGCGGCTCGCCTCTTCTCCTGCGGCGCGGAAGGGAATCTCGGGACTTGTGCGTCGGAAACGTCTCGGGACTCGGTGCGTGGGATCCCGGTCGGTCGGTCGGTCGCTCTCTTTCTTTCTTTCTCTCACTCTTTCTCTCTCTCTCTCTCTCTCTCTCTCTCTCTCTCTCTCTCTCTCTCTCTCTCTCTCTCTCTCTCTCTCTCTCTCTCTCTCTCTCTCTCTCTCTCTCTTTTCGTCAGGTATTCCCTTCTCGTTGTCCTTTTCCTTTCTTTCTTCCCCTCTCACCCTCATCCTTGCCCTCTTCCTCCCTCGTCCTTACTCTTATCCTCCCTTCACTCCCTTTCCCTCCTACCATCTCCTCATTCCACACTCCCCCTCTCCCTCCCTCCCTCCCTTCCTCCCTCCTTCACCCAAACGCTCCCACAACCTCACCCTCATTCACACTCCCCTCCCCCACTTCCCCATCCCCCTACTCTCATGCCCTTTCCCTCTCACAACTTCCTCTTCATTCACACTCCCCATCTCCCTCCCTCCCTCCTTCCTTCACCCATACGCTCACAACCTCACACTCATTCACACCCTAAACCCCCAAACCCCCACCCCCTACCCCCACCCTTACGCCCCTCCCCTCCCCTCCACGCGCAGAAAAAAAATCTAAATTGGGGGTCATTTACCCGACGAAAATAGAATAAGCATATGCGTCCCACAGCGTCGCCGTCTCCCAGCCTCCTATTTCAGGCCGTCCGGAGGTAGGGGCATCCCGCGCCGCGCCCTCCCCCGGTGATGCCCTCCCAGGTGATGCCCTCCCCGGTAATGCCCTCCCCGGCAATGCCCTCCCCGGTGATGCCCTCCCCGGTGATGCCCTCGTCGGAAGGTGCGCGCGGCGGCCCGGCAACTAAATCGCGATGGTGAAGGCGGTGGTAATGGTAATGTTGATGAACAGCAATGGATACCAAGAGGAAGAAAGAAACCAAAAGAGAGAAACGAAAGAAAGAAAGAAGAGATGGAGGGAGAAAGAAAATAGAAAAATAACAATTAAGCATTTTTTAAATGTATAAAAAATGTAAAAAAAAAAAAAAAAAAGACAAATGAGGAACATCGAGAAAACTATGGAATTTAAAGAGCAAAAAAAAGAAAAATGCGAGGAATGAAAATAACAAGTATTAATACAGAACAGATAAAAAAATAAAATATATCAAAATAATGAAGAAAAAAAATCGAAAAGGTAAAAAAAATAAACAAAAATAAGAGCGAAAGACAAGATACTCAAAATAAAAAACAAAGAGAGAGAGGGGGGCGGGGAGGAGGGAGAGGAGAGGAGAGGAGAGCAAGAGAAAGAGAAAGAGAGACAGGGAAAGAAAGAAAGAGAGGAGAGAGAGAGAGAGAGAGAGAGAGAGAGAGAGATAAAGTCCCTCGTCGCGTGGACATCCCGTGGGCGACGAGAATAATGGTGTCTGCATCTCAGACGACACCTGCCACGCCTCCTTCTTCGCTGCATCGTCGCTGTGGTCAAGAATTAACACCACAGAGCTTCCGCGACTACCATGACTACCATTATCAACACAACTACCATAAATATCACCATGGCTCCCATTACCACCTCAATTACCATAAACAACACCATGATCACAATTAACCACAGCTACCACAGTTTCGACAATCAGCATAACCACCGTTTATAACCACAACTACCACACATATGTACCACTGTTCCACCACTCTGAACCCCATAGTTTCCACAATCAGTATGACTGCCTCTACCACCATCGCCAACTACCACAACCATCAACCACCATTCCCGATACAGAAGACGACAGTTTCCACAACCAGCGCTACCACAGTTAAAGCACCTGCCGCCAAACCACCAAACGAGCCACTTACTCTCCTCGGGCCACGGGAGCTACCGCGACCCGACCAAAACGGCTACCACCACAACCATGCCACCACGTCCACATCAACGTTACCAACCAGACCAGCCAATTATCCATTCTATAACTAACCATCCACTAACCGTCTACCAACCGACCATCCTCTATAAATTCTACTTAACGATATACTAACCAACCATCCACTAACCGCCTAACAACCATCCTCGAAACGTCTACTTATCGACATACTAACCAACATCCACTAACCGCCTACGAACCAACCATCCTCTATAAAGGTCTACTTAACGATATACTAGCCATCTACTAACCGTCCACCAACCAACCATCCTCTAAACATCTATTTTCCGATATACTAACCGACCATCCTTTAAACGTCTACTAACCGCCTATCAACCAACTATCCTCAAAAAGTCTACTTACCGATACACTAACCAACCATCCAATAACCGTCTGCCAACCAACCATCCTCCCCCCGTCTACTAACAAATATGCCAACCTCCCCGTCTACTAACCAGCATACCAACCCCCACCCCCCCTCCAACCCCACCCCCTCACTCACCCAACCCCAAACGCCAACAAAGCCAAAATAACAGCAGAAGATAAACCGCGCCGATTCCGTCCCTCCTGCATCCACAAAATACACGAGAATCCGCCACATGTCGTTGCATAAAATATCAAGTGCACGATTCCCTGCAACAAGGACGGTCGCTCAGCCGTAACGACGCCGCAGCTTTGTCTCTTGTGTGATTGGCGTGAGAACCGTGGGTCTGTGAGCCTAACGCAACAGCTGTTTTCTGTTGTCGTCTTTCTCTTTATTTTTTTTTTCTTCTTTTGTGTGTTGTTTTTCCCTTTCCATCTCCCGGGTTCTGATCTCCAGATTAACGACGAATAAAAAATACTTAAAACACTAAAAATAAATTAACAAATAGATAAATAAAATAAAGTGAAAACAATGGAATCTAAAATCCAGACAAAATCTAAAATAAAAACCCAGAATTTTTTTTTCCTTCCTCGCGATTTGTTAAAGCGAGACAAATCCTCTCTCCCCCCCTTCGCCCCCCTCCCCCCTCCCTCCCTCTCTCTCTCTCCCTCTCACACACAGACAGATTACACAACCCGCGAGATAAAAAGACTCCGCCCGTGCATAATAATAACTCATGTCCTTGTCATACTCGTATAAAAAAAATATATCCTCTTATGCGACCTACTAAAAACAAGAGAGAGAGAGAAAAAAAAATGGACGACTCAAGACCACTACAACAGCAAATTGCTCACGCGCGCCACGTACACACCCATACATACATACATACATTCATACGTACATACATATAGACGTCCAACAGCCATATACGTATGACGCGGAGACAAGATATCAGTGACCAAGACCATAGTAATGAGGCAGCGCTCATTTTTTTTACCACCTTCCCCCCAGACAAAGAAGAAGAAGACGAAGTAGACGAAGTAGAAGTACGATGAAGAAGAAGAAGAAGTATAAGAAGAAGTACAAGAAGAAGAAGTAAAAGAAGAAAAAGAAGAAGAAGAAGGAGAAGGAGAAGTACAAGAAGAAGAAGAAGTAGAAGAAAAATAAGAAGAAAAAAAGAAGAAAAAGTAGTAAAAGAAGAAAAAAATACATAATAACAAATAACAACAACTGAATACATACACAAACCAAAGACAAATAAACAACAATAAACGAGTAAACAAACACACGACACGCGCATCAGCATCTTCACCCCGAAGACCCCTGATAAACAGACGAACGCATTCCGGTTACACTGGGTGGTAAATATTCGAGGAGATGAATGTTCCGGTCGATTCATTCCGAGTCCGTCTTAACGAGAGGGTTATGGAAGCTGCTAATGACTTGTCCCGGGAAGAGAAGAAGAAAAAAATTGAAACGCTAATATGCCTTGATTCAACCCTTTTAGCGCCGGCCCCAAGGGTGACAGAATCCACGGAGCTCGGCACGCCACGTCAACCCCTTCCCCCACCCCTCCCTCCTCTCCCTCTTTCTTCCTCCTCCCATTTCTTACCATTACCCGTAACTCGTACCCTTACCTCTTCTTCTTTCCCCTATCCTACCCCTTCCCTATTCTTCCCCCATCCCCATCCCTTCTCCCACCCCAACCCCTATTCCTTCCCCATACCTACCCCTACCCCTTCCCCTACCGCTATTCCCCTTCCTCCCCTACTCCTAAGTCCTTCCCCCCTCCCCCCTCGAGATAAGCCTCGACACCCTCCTCCTCGGACACTGACGGATGGGCGGCGCGCGCGGGCACACACAACCAGCCCAGCAACTTCGGGAATGATGCCCAGCTGACGATGCCCAGCTGATGTCTCAAACCAAAAGGCAGGTTTTTATCTTTTTTTTTTTTTTTTAAGTCATGCACGGATCATGGCAACAGCTGCGACGGGACGGCTCTCGCTGGCCTGCATGACTCATCCGCTGCCCGCTCCTTCCCTCTTTTTTTTTCTGGTCTTGGGTCTTTGGTCTCGGACCTTCGGACTTCGGCAAGGCTCTCATTTTTCTTCACCTCTTAGTCTTTTTCTTGCCTTCTCCTTCACTTTTCTTCGCCTCCTTCTCCTCTTCGCCCCTCCCCCTTTCTTCTTATTTTGCCTCCTTCTCCTCTTCGCCCGCCCCCCTTTTCTTCTTATTTTCTCCTCTCCCGAGTTTTAAGCTTCTCTTAAGCTTCATGCTCTTGAGTCTAAGGCACAGGCAATATGCATTGGGTTACTGAGGCTTCGGTCTCACGCACTGGAATTGGGTCTTAAGTATTGGGCATTAGGTCCTTCGATAATAGGGTACAAGGTATTAGCTAACGAGACTTTTATCTCTTGGGTCTTCGTTTTTTTGGCAGAAGTCTTAGGACTGGGTCTCAGATCTCGGGTCAGGGGTCTTCGTCCTCGTCTTCCTCGTCTTCCTCCTCCTCCTCCTCCTCCTCCTCCTCCTCCTCCTCCTCCTCCTCCTCCTCCTCCTCCTCCTCCTCCTCCTCCTCTTCTTCCTCCTCTTCTTCCTCCTCTTCTTCTTCTTCTTCTTCTTCTTCTTCTTCTTCTTCTTCTTCTTCTTCTTCTTCTTCTTCTTCTTCTTCTTCTTCTCCTCCTCCTCCTTCTTCCTCCTCCTCCTCGTCCCCACCAAGCCCCGACGCCCATCATTCCTCCACCTCCCTCGCCCTCGATAAAGATAACGCCGGTCCTTTTAAAAACGCCACCACAAGGGTACCGCCTCGCCGTGCCTCGATCGGCTGCTCGAAGAATATAAAGGAAGAAGAGAAAAAAGGGGATTGGCGGAAGGGGGAAAGGGGGTGAAGGGGGGGGGGGGACAGGAGGAGAGGGGACGAGGAAGAAGGAGAGGGCGTGGGAGATATGGGGAATAAGGGAGAGGGAGGGAGGGAGGGAGGGAGACAGAGGGGGAGAGGGAGGGAGGGAGACAGAGGAGAGGGAGGGAGGGAGACAAAGAGGGAGGAAGGGAGGGAGGGAGACAAAGGGGGGAGAGGGAGGAGAGGGAGACAGAGGGGAGAGGGAGGGGAGGGAGACAAGGGGGAGAGGGAGGGAGGAAGACAAAGGGGGAGAGAGGAGAGAGAGAGAGAGAAAGAGAGAGAGAGAGAGAGAGAGAGACAGAGAGAGAGAGAGAGAGACAGAGAGACAGAGAGAGAGAGAGAGAGAGAGAGAGAGAGAGAGAGAGAGAGAGAGAGAGAGAGAGAGAGAGAGAAAGAAAGAGAGATAGAGAAAGAAAGAGAAAGAAAGAGAGAAAGAGAAAGACAAAGAGAAAGAGAAAGAAAGAGAGAGAAAGAAAGAGAGAGAGAGAGAGAGCGAGAGAGAGAGAGAGAGAGAGAGAGAGGGAGAGAGAGAGAGAGAGAGGTGGTGGTGGGAGGTGAGCATAGAGAGACGGAGAGAAGGAGAGAGAAGGAAGGAGGAGGGAGGAGAGGGAAAACACAGGTGAAGAGAGAGGGGGGTGGGAGGACAAGATGGCATGCCCCTCGTGTGACAGCTTAATATGACGCAACTCTTCCTTCCATAAGACAGTCGAGGAGGGAAATGAAAAGCGAAAAATATATAAGGCAGATGAAAAGAGAAACATACATTTAACAAAAGAAGAAAAAGAAGAAAAGAGCATAAAAAAAAAATGCTCCGAGAAAAAAAATCCTGAAAACAAGAAAAAACACGAGAAAAAAAAAACAGACAAAAGACTAAAAAAGAAGAGGAAAAGCAGAAGCAACAGCAGTAGCAGACACGGGAGCAGGAGCAGGATGAGGACGATGCCGTCGCTTATCGCCCCCGTCGCTCCCGCTGCCTCGGTGCGTCCCATGACCGCAAGCTGCCACATTAAAATCATTCTCCGGCCGGCAATTACCCTCCCACGTGCTGCAGGAGACGGCGGTTGGAGGAGGGGAGGGGGAAGGGGAGGGGGAATGAAAGGAGGAGGAGGAGGAGGAGGAGGAGAGGGGGAGGAGGGTAAGGGAGGGAGTGGAGGAGGGGAAGGGGAAGGGAGAGTGGAGGAGGAGGGGTAAGGGAGAGTGGAGGAGGGAGGGGTAAAGGGAGAGTGGGTGGGGAGGAGGAGACAGGGATGAGGAGGGAGGGAGAGGAGAAGAAGGGGAAAGGGAGAGGGAGAGTGGAGGAGGGGAAGGGAGAGGGAGGAGAGTGGAGGAGGAGAAGGGAGAGGGGGAGAGTGGAGGAGGAGACGGGGGGATGAGGAGGGGATGAGGGAGGGGGAGAAAGGAGAGGGAAAGAGAAGGATAGGAGGAGGAAGGGGATGTGTGGAAAGGCAAGAGAGAAAAGAGGATAAAGGTAGAGAGATGGAGGAGGCGGAATAGAGAGGAGGAGGAGGATTGGAGAGGGAGAGGGACGGAAAAGAATAAGGAAGGAAATTGAACGAGGAACAAGAAAGGAGAGGGAGGAAAATGAGCAAGAGAATGCAGGAAAAGGAAGAGAGAGAAGGTGGGAAAGGAAAAAAAGAAGTAAAGAGTGGTAGAATAAAAGGAGAGAAAGGGTAAGGAAGAAGAATTAATAAAAAATGAAGAGATAGTTATGGAATAAAACGAAGACACGGCAAGGCTAAGAACTAAGAAAAGAGAGGGGAAGGAAGGCGACTCAAAACTCTCTTAAGGAAATGATCCTGGGAATTTCAGTAACCGGCTTCGATAACCTCCCCATTAACTCCCCCCCCTCACCTTCCCCTTCCCTCTATCTATCCACCCCCCCTCACCTTCCCCTTCCCCCTGTCTATCCAACATCCCCCCTAGCCTTCCCCTTCCCCCCTGGCCTATCCAACCCCCCTCACCTTTTCCCCCTTCCCCCTGTGCTATCAACCCCTCCCCCCATCCCCCCACCCTTCTTCCCACACACTAAATTGCCCGGGATACCTACTCCCCACTTGCAGGGTGGCTTCTCATTTCGGTCTAACATCGCACTCAAAAATCAAGTCTGAACGAGTCCCAAGTAAACCCCCCTCCTCCCCTCCTCCCTCCCTCCCTCCCCCCCTCCTCCCTCCCTCCCTCCCCCCCTCCCTCCCTCCCCTCCCTCCCTCCCTCCCTCCCTCCCGCCTTCCCTTCCTCCCTTCCCTTCCCTCCCTCCTTTCATGGTTAGATGACCCCCTTCCCTCCCTCCCTCCCTCCCTCCTTTCATGGTTAGATGAACATGAACCCCCCCTCCCTAGCTCCCTCCCCCTCTCCCTCCTTCTTCCCCCCCCTCCCCATTCCCGCAACATTCTATGATAATGTGGAACCGTTAAGCCATTTTCTGCATTCTTCTGTTCGTCCTCCAATGGAACAGCAAATGATAATTAAAATGGCAGCGACGAGGATGACGACGTTGATGATGATGGTGACGTCAATGTTGGTGACGTCAATGATGATAATGATGAGTGACATTATGGTTGTGACAGTGATAACGAGAACGGGAGAAAACCGGCGATGATAACGAGGACGATAAGAATGAAGAAAATGTCAAAGCAGGGCGCATCAAGTCGAAAATCGAGTGAAGCTCCCTCCGCGATTCACACCAAACGTTGCCACAATGCACCTTCTAGCTAACAACATATCAACCATAGCACCATACCAATTTCTACATCCCCCCTCCCCGTCTGTCTGTCTGTCGGTCATTCTATTTCTCTGTCCCTTTCCTCCTCCCCCCTCCCTCCCTCCCTCCCTCCTTCCCTCCCTCTCTCTCTCTCTCTTTCCCTCCCCCTTCTCTCTTTCTCTTTCTCTCTCTCTCTCTCTTTCCTCTCCCCCCCTCTCTCTCTCTCTCTCTCTCTCTCTCTCTCTCTCTCTCTCTCTCTCTCTTTCTCTCTCTCTTTCTCTCTCTCTCTTTCCCTCCCTCCCTTTCTCCGACGACAGAGGAAAACAATAAGATGACGAAAAAGACGGAAGCAGCGGCGGCGGCGACGAAGACAACGAAGAAGAAGTGCCCCAGTGCCCCCCCCCCCCCACTCTCCCCGGCTCACATGTTCGAACTGCGGCCAGCACGTGACCTCTGCCCACGCGCCGCTGGACCAGCAGAAGCAGAAGCAGAAGCAGAGGCAGAAGCAGAAGCAGGAGCAAGAGCAGCTTCACCAAAGAGGGGAAGAAGGAAGAGGCAGAAGGAGAAGGGGGGAGGGTAGTGAGGGGGAGAGAGGGAGAGGGAGAGGGAGAGGGGGAGAAGGTAGTGAGGGAGAGGGGGGAGGGTAGTGAGGGAGAGGGGGGATGGTAGTGAGGGGGGAGGTAGAGAAGGGAGAGAGGATAGGAGAAGGGGAGAAGGGAGGGAGAGGGATAAGGTGCAAAGGGAGAGGGAGAGAGGGGGACAGGGGAGAAGACGAAGGGAGAAGAGGGAGGAGAAAGGGAAAAAGGAAGGAGAGGGTGGGATGGAGAGAGGGACAGGGAGGGGGAAGGACGGGGGAGAGAGGAGATGGAGGGGAAGGAGGGGCAGGGACAGGACGAAGTGAGGGAGAAGGAGGGGGGAGAGAGGGAGATGGAGGGAGAGAGGAACCGAGAGAAAGAAACCAGCTTCAACCGAACTTCGTACTTCCCCAAGTGAGGATACCACACAGGGAAGCCAAAGTTAGAGAAGCTTGGATAAGACAAGACAGAGCAAGGTAGGATAAGGCAAGGCAAGACCAGGAAAGGCAAGGCGAGGCAGGGCAAGGAACGGCAGGGTAAGACAAGGATCCACTTCGAGCTGTGTTTTCTTTTACAACCTATAGTGCTCTCGCTCTCGCTCTCGCTCTCGCTCTCGCTCTCGCTCTCTCTCTCCTCATTATTCTTCCTTCTGCTTCTCCTCCTCCTTCACCTTTTCCCATTCCTACTCCTTTCTCTTCTCCACCTCCTTTATTTCCTCATCTTTCTTCTTGATTATATATTTTTTTTTGCTTTATTTTTTAAGCGTTTCACCAATTCTCGGGGCTAATCTGCCTTCATGAAGATCTAGCCTTTTTGGCTGGCCCTTTAACCAAGGCCTATTAAGGAGACCTTGACCAAGCCTATTTAAAGCCCTTTTAAGAAGCCCTTTACCAAGCCCTATTTTATTATACTTTTCACCAAGCCCTTTTAACAAGCCATAAAAAAATCTATCCTACAGCCTTTTCTAAACAATTTATCAAGCCTTTTTATTAAGCCGTCTAGGAGAGAGAGAGAGAGAGAGAGAGAGAGAGAGAGAGAGAGAGAGAGAGAGAGAGAGAGAGAGAGAGAGAGAGAGAGAGAGAGAGAGAGAGAGAGAAAGAGAGAGAGAGAGAGAGAGAGAGAGAAAGAGAAAGAGAAAGAGAAAGAGAAAGGGAAAGAGAA